>NC_071389.1:153865872-154071796 GCF_022682495.2 Desmodus rotundus
GGCTTGCTATTTCAGATTTATTCAGCATCATGGGCTTGTTAATAATTTACTAGGTACGTATATGATTCCACTCAAGGCTGGGTGTGGATCTGCTATGTACTCTCATCAGATGACTCAGAAAGAGCAGGGAGGCCCAGACCCCTGCGCAAAGCATTTGGGACAGGAGACTGTCTTCACAGTTAGGTGATGGTAGAGTGGAAGCCCTGCGCTTGGTGGTCCAGGGCCGTTTTCTTTGTGGGAGGAGGAGGAAGAGCTGGTGTGGGTGCTTGAGGGTCGCTGCTGGTGGGAGTCTGTTCTCAGGCCGCCCGTGCGCATCTGGTGTGCCCTGCAGCTCAGAGCCAAGAACAGGCAAGTCTCTGAACCAAAGCCACCAGCCTGCTTTCAGAAACGTGTCAGTGGATTAGCTTATTGGCTTTCCCCCTGAGTGGCATTAGCTCTCACCCTGTCTCATGCTCACCATCTGGCTTTGAGTAAGAAGTCTTTGAGCGATCTCTCTTCAGCAGTCTGCTCTGTGCCAGGGCTTTCTGAGGGCTTTCTCCCTGAGGCTGCCCGAGAAGAGGTAGTCAGTTTGTTGTGTCCACATGTTTGCATACCTGAGATCAGAAGAATAGTTAGGGCCTCAGAGGGGGGAAAAAAAAAATCAGCTTCAAGGAGAATGAGTCTGCCTGGGTAATGGCCAAAACTAACAAGTGAGTCTGTCCTTAGGTGAGTTTTTTAAGTGGAGTTACTCCTGCCACAGAGCGAGTTCTTTCTGCCTGTCGGAGGATAGTTCGTCCAGTTGTTAGTACAGTGAAGGAGATAAAGGGGCAGGAATTTTTCTTCCTTATTGGAAAGCAAAGCCTAGGGGTGGAGGTGCTTAAATGAACCACCTCCCGTCCTCCCAGGGAGCTGGCTGCTCTCTCCTTCTAGGTTAATATACATTGACTGAGGCTAAATGCCTGATGCTTCTGGACAGAGTCCAGCCCCTCAGCAGAGCAGCCGCACTGTGGAGATACAGCTGCTGGCATTAAAGGGCTAAGCCTTTTCCAGCTGCTTTGCTTTAATGGGAACTGCCTGCGGTCGGCAGCTTAAAGGGGCTGTCTTAGCCCGATTAGGAGGAAACGACTAATCTCTGCATCTTCTCCTGGCACTGGCCTGGAGACTCTGGGGCAGATAACCTGGCAGGGTGGGAAGTGGTTGGGTAAACGGTGTTGGAGTGCTAGGTGATTATCTCCTCAAGAATGGTGGCCCTGGCTTGGCCTGGCTTGTGCTTTGTTTGCTCTCCATGAGGAAAGTGGGGTTCTCTCTAGCAGGTTCCCTGGCACTGAGGGAGGGAGATGTTCACAGAGAGGGGAGGCCTGCATCTTTAAAAGCTGAGCTGGCAACAGATGTGCAAATGAGTTGAGAAGCATATGAGGGCAACGGCATCCGTCCCCCTAGAGGAAGGGGAAGACTTGGGACCCTCCAGCGTGCCCCACGTTGGCCCTCCGTTCCCCTGTCCTTTAAAATCTGACTTAAAGAGCCAAGATTTGAGAGAGAAATGATCATTTCCTTCATCATAAGATGCACTTAAAATACATATTTTTAATGTCTGAGAATTGGCATCTTACAAATACAGTGCAGTGATTTGTTTTTTTCTTAGAGGCTCATAAAATGGTGGTGCATCTTCTCATCAGTGGCACTCGGGTTGGAAGTGTCAGCTGTTTGTGGGAGATCAGCCGTTGGCTAGGTCAGATATGGAGGCCAGGGACCTACCTGCGTCTTAGCTGGGGAGACATTAGCACTGGGCGTTCCCTCATGTTGGAGGGAAGCTGAAGTGTAGGGAAAGCGAGGCTCAGCTCCAGGCCGTGGGGCACGGGGGAAAGCCATCGATCATCGGTGAGGCCAGGGCCAAGATACAGTGCATCCCGGTGGGGTTCTGAAACCCCAGGAAAGGACTGAAACACAGGGTGCTTTAACACAAAAGAGGTCAGAAGTGTTAGACACTCTGGGCAGGGACTTGGGAGTGCTTACTGCAATCTTTTGTCCCGTTTGCTCACCAAATCCACAATATCAGAGGAGGGCTGTTCCTCCCTGGAAACTGGGTGGCCATGGTTTGGGGACCTACAAGGATAGGACAGAAGTTAAGGAAACTATTGTCCTGAGGTGAGAAGTAGACTAAAAATAAAATTTTGTTTAAAAAGGTCTTCCTGTTCTGTAGAGAGAGGTGTTCAAATAACTCTGGAGGTCAGTGCTGAGGGCTGTGGGAGCTCAGGAGGGAGGGAGCTGGAGGCTTAAGAGCCTAGGAGATGAGACGTTAAAGCTGGACCTCAGGGTGAGCAGGGCAGCTAGATAGGGCCCGGAAGCGTATTCCAGGCTAGGGATGTGCCTCCAGCCTGGTGTGCCCTAACCAGACACCCTCGCCTCTGTCAGGACCGCCTCTCCTTTGATTGGCTGGCTGGGCCCTGTTTTATCTGTCCGTGGGGTAGGGTGGGCTTGTTGGTCCCTGCCTCTGTCTTTGGCAACAACTGCCCCTTTATCTGACTTAGAGCTCTGAAACAGTTTTTCATTTGCTCCTTTTCTGCCCACTAAGTGCTGCCTATTAATTATACCGTTGGACTCCCCACCCTCATAATCAGCCTTCACGAGCTGTGCCTCCCCTCCGCAGCTTTTGCTAAGTATGTGACTATGCTCAGTGTAGCTGGCACTCCCTGAGACTCAGTCACAGATCTTGGCTGTGTGGACCCCCTGCCTCAGCTGCCCAAGTGGCCATAGCTTGGCCCGGTGCCTCATCTTGATTAGCCCTTCGCTTCCTCGCTTCGTCTTCCCGCTGACACTACCGGGCCTGGCGCTGGCCGCAGGTTAACATCTCTTGTGATAAAGGAGCACTCCTCTCATCCTGCTCCAGATCTTGGAGAGCAGCGCTGGGGGCCCAGAGGGACTGAGGTGATCCCCCCTGCTGACCCAGCTGATTCTTCCATCGAAACCCCAGTCACCTCCTTCCAGATTGCTTGGCCCCTTTATAGCTCAGAGATCACAGGTTCTGATCTGTGCTGCCTCTTAACCCCTCAGCTATGATGATGACCGCTCCTTTTTTGTTTACTTAGCTGTCGTATGCAACTCCAGGTGCTCCAAGCACTGCTTCTTTTCACCTCTTTATGCCCACCCAGCCTCCTTACCTGAATCTCCCCCAAACCAGCTCCCGGCCACCATCACGCTGATGCCCCACTTCTGTGTTCTCATTGCCCACTTTTGGGTTTGATTCTTGACTCCTCTTTCCTCTGGATCCTCCTCTCTCAACACACTCATACTCACACTCTCTCCTTTCTCCAGCTAAACCCGGGGTATGGGGAGGGAGTGATCCCTTTTTTACTAAGAGCTGGGCTGCATTAGAAACCACAGGGGGGACGGCCAGACTCATTGGCAGAGGGAATGGCAGTCCACTGCGACGGTGGTAGAACCCGCCACCGCTGATTGCGCCCTGCCTTGGTGCCAGGTGTGGTGTGGGGCACAGACACTCCACTTAGTTCTTCCGGCCCTCTTAGGAATAGACCCCATTTCTGGATGAGGAAAGTGAGGCTCAGGATCCTTAAGTAACTTGTTTGAGTGCACACAGCTATAAGCGCCTGAGCCTGCATTTAAACCCCTTCACCCCCAAGCCCACCTTTATGTAGTCGTCCTCTTTCAGCCTCGGTCAACAGAACGCTTTAGGCCATAATGATTTTCTTTGTAGAGTAAGTCTCTGGACTATCCTCAGGCCAAGGAGCCCAAATGTGTCCCAGAACCTGGCCTTTCGTGGGCTCTCTCCCTTCCACCGTGTGGTCCCAAATTAGACCTGTCCTCTTTACACCCCGAGGTAGCAGTGGGGGTGGGAAGTGGAGAGGGGCTTCCTGCCAACCAATGGGGAAGCGCCAGCCTAGGCTCTGCGTTGGCATCATCTGCTCCCGCTAAGACAATCATCAACATAAAAGGCTAATTGTATTAATCACCAAGGCACCCGTCAGGGGTCCCCCTCCCTTTGGGGAGAATTATGAATTGCAATTGCAGATGGCTCTGCTGATTGAAGGCCGGGCTCAGCAGGGAGAAGGGCCAGATCAGATTACACACCATTAATTAAAAACTTCCCCTGACAAATGGGAGGAAGGGAGGCACACCATGGGTCTGCCTGGTGGGGTCTCTGCCCCACCCTGTGCTCTTCACCACCCACCCAAGCCCAGGGACTGTGGCCATGAAGCCTGCTGCCCTCAGCTGGGACCGCCGAGACCCGGCTCCCTGAAGGCCAGCCTCTCCCTCATCCAAACAGATGGCCGGCTGTCCTTCGAAAGGGCTGCGGAGAAGGAGAAGCTCGCCTTTGGTTAGGTTACGTGTTCTTATCTAACTTTGGATACTCTTCAGATTCTAACCTAATTCCTCACTCCTCACAAAGCTTGTCTCCTTGTTCCAGTCTATGCCAACGGCACAGCTTCAAAGAACTACCATTTGTGAAAGTAGCCCCCAGCTGTCCCTTACCCTTCAGGCCATCACTCTAACCCTTTTGGCCTGAAGTTCCTGGGACAGAGGTTACACAGTTGGCTCTGGAGTAGGGGTGGGGACTCAAGTGACTGTGTGCCCTCTTCTCAGCTACCCCTGCCGGCAAGCACTGGCTCCTCAGCTGCTGTCATCTTGGCTCATTTGGAGCTGAAAGTCCTGAATTCTCCTCTTGATCAATTACTACTTCCCCTCCCTCCCAGCCACCCAGCCTCAGTCACTCATTCATCAGACTTTTATCGAGCACCCAGTGTGTGTTCGGCTCTGGGGACGCAGAAATCATTTGTCTAGGAGCTTAAAGGCCTACTGCAGGAGCGCCACCCCTTGCCCTCTTCAACCTTCTAGTTCCTGCTGCCTTCCATCCCTGGCTATAGCTTGTATAAGTCCCCCTGGAGCGCTATTTCGGAAAATTCTAAGCTGGGAGCTGGGGAGACCTTAGGGGGCTGTGGTTCTGAGCTGGGTGACCTTTAGCAAGTCAATCACATCCTACACACACACACACACACACACACACACACACACACACACACACACACACCCACCCAGCTGTCCCTGCTCATAAAAGGGCACGAGAAGCCCTGGGCTCTGAGGTTGTGAAGATGGATGAGTGTGGCCCGGCTTGGAGAGATGTGAGAAGTACTCTACGTTGACGATGTTACAGAACACTGAGCGTGGCTGCTGTGTCCGTGAGCACCGGGGCCCAGTTACTGCCCTGGTCACAAGATGGGCCCTGCCACCCAGGCCTTGGAAGGCTTTGGCAGCCCCTCCCCTACCCCCAGCGCCTTTGGAGACATCGTGGAAGAGGACCTATCTATTGCATGAATTTGGTTGCTGCATCTCAGAATACCATGGTGATGGGCGCCATAGAGATGAGAGAACTGACTTTTATTGGCTTGCCTCTTCATTCCAGGGTCCCTCCCCCTATTCCCCCTCCTTCCCCACAAAGCTTCACTCATCCCACACACACAAAGCTCCCAGGTCAGTACACCCAGCAGAGGAGGAGGCAGAGCCCCCGGAATTGGAGCAGATGAAATGAGAAAAGCCTCCTCTCTGCCTCCCTCTCAGTCATTTCCCTCTCTCCCTTCTCCCCCCTGTTACCAACAGCAATTGTATTCGAACCCAATAATTACAGTAATAGCAACAATAATCGTCATTTATTGGCTTTATTTTTCTAACATTTTAACTTCCAAAAACAATTTTCCAATTTCTCGTTTGTTTTCACAGTCTCTGGGGGAGGCTTGTGCCCATTTAACAGCTGGGGAAGCTGGGATCCAGAAAGGCCCCCAAGTCACAGGCGGAGTCGATTATTGCAGCCTGTAAATACTGACAAACCGACTGAGACTCTGGTAGTCCTCGGAGGCACTGAACTGAAAGTCTTGGTTTCCTGGGTCATTCCTTCAGTCCCTGAAGATCTGAGAGTGAGGCTAGGCATAGCTTCTGTGGCCCAGGTCATGGACCAAAAGCTGGGCTGGGCCTGTCCCCTGTCAGAATCGTCCCTGTGAAGGGGACTGCAGGCTGGCAGACAGGCAAATACCCAGAAGGACTTGCCCTGGAAAAGGCCCATCTGGCTCGAACCTTCCTTGCCAGAAGCCTGCCCCGCTGCTAACCCAAGAAAAGCTTCCTCTCTGTGTCAGCTCTTCCTGTCATTTGGGGGAGGGAGTGAGGAACGAAGATCTACTGGAGGTTAATCTCTGTCCTCGGGAACACCCCAGTCTGAGGGGGAAGCCATGGCCCCCAAAACCACACCCAAGAGTGGAGACATCCTTCTGAGGAACTCCGAGTCTTGGGAAGTCTGGCCCATCCCCCCCAAGGGTGGGGTGAGAAATTAGGGTTCCCTGAGATCCCTTTAGTCCACGGTCTCTAAGCAGACTGGCTGTCTGAACTCCAATTCCTTTTTTCCAGGACGTGGGGATCTGGCGTCCAGGTGGATGAGAGAAGGGGAGGGCAATCATGAATTCCCCTCCCTCCTGCTGTCGCATTAAGAGATGGAGGAGGAGGAAACTAAACAGATCTGCTCCCCTCATTCTACCTAGAAATGTGATGCCTGGGAGAGGGATGGGCATCCTCTGCCCACCCCATTAGGGCAAGAGGCCAAGCCTCCCTACACACCTTTAACCACCTCCCTTTCCCCTGAGAAAACCTGAGGTTTGGTCATGCCCACGTGCTGCTCACACACAGAGCTCCTCTCGGAAGTCTGAGGGCTGGGGCCAAGTTCTATGTTTTCCGACACACACTCAGCAGGTGGGTGTCTGCGGAACTGGGAGTCCTTTTTCTGGGGCTCCACCTCCACCTCCACCACTTTCTCCACCTCTGCAGTGCCTATGAGGATGGCCAGTCGCTGGGCCAGGGTCTTGGTGTCAGGGAACAGGATGAAGTTGTAGATCAGCGAGGCCAGGACAGCCCCTGTCAGGGGCCCCACCCAGAAGATCTGAGGAGGCAGAAAAGTGGGGACCCAGCTTGAGAGCTATCAGGATCCTAGGGTGGCTTTGGGACCCCTGCCTGCTTGCCCAGTGTTGACCTGTCTCCCAGGAGCCCTTGAGCTGTCTAGAAGGTGGCAAGTTTGAGAAGCACGAGTGCTGCCCCTGCCCCAGAGTCCCCGCAGGTGAGGGGATCTTGCCTCCCACCAGCGCTGCTGTCTCCTCACCACTCCTTCCTCCCGCCTCTCGCCTCCCCTGTTCCGGGTCAGCAGCCCTGGCTGGTGCTGCTCCTGTCTTTGCGGGCGTGTGTGTTTATTTGTCTTTTTCTTTATCCAAGTTTGGAAATTGGCCCAGCTAGAGAAAGTGAATGAAGAAACAGCCAGGACTTGAGGCCTGGGGCTGTGACTCCTGCCCTGGCCCATTTCTTGCCACTGACACTTGGGCTATTGGAGCTGCAAAGAGAGGAAGTACGAGCCAGGACACCTGCCCTGGTCTTCCAAGTTCAAGGAAACCTTCACTGGGGGTCAAGATGGTCTGTGGCAGGGAGACTTGTCTGACTGCTGCTGGTGAAAGCCACAGTCCCTACAGCCCTACTCGGCCCCCTCCCCTCCAGTGGCTGCAAGCAGAGAGTCTCACCCAGTGGACTTCGAACTTCCCAACGACGACGGCAGGACCGAAGGAGCGGGCTGGGTTCATGGAACAGCCAGTGAAATAGACCTGGGGAGTGGAGTGAACGACAGTTCAGGGTGTGAAGAGGCTTAAGGCAGGCCTGGGTGGAGACAGTCCCCTCTGTCCTGTTTCAGAACCCCAGTCCCAGCCTTGGCCTCTGCAGCACCATATCCTGGGCCTGGAGTGTGGGGCATAGCCTTGGCCCCAAGGCATGAGGGCCTCAGGGAGGGACATTTCCTGGCCTTCCGGGCCCCTGCAGCCCCTCCAGGGAGGGGGCTGTGTATGCATATGCATGGCGTCCTTCTGCCCCTTACCCCAGTAAGGTGGCCCAATGCCACAGAGACCCCAATCATGGCGGCCGGGGAGCCGGATGTCAGACGGCTGTCGGTGGACGCGAAGACACAGAGCACCATCTGCAGCGTCAGAACCAGCTCCACTACCACCGCCTGGCCAGTCGAGACGCTGCTCCGGATCTGAGTGAGAGGGCTACACTGGGGTCCCCGGCTTTCTGCCAGAGGGTGGTGACCCGCCCCCCCCCACCCGGCCTCATTTCCTCGCTGTAAGGGGGGACACCTCGCCGCCGCTGGTCCCAGGACTGGAGGAGGACTGTGCAGGGGGTTTGGGTCAGCCCCAGACACTTGCTTCCAGGCAAAGTAGGGTCACCCCTCCCTCCCCAAAGGTTGGTTGGGGCCAGTGATTTGGGGGGGTGGCAGGGGCTCAGGACTGGTGGGAAAGGGGAGGCGAAGAAAAGTGGAAGTGCATGTGTTTGCAAGCTGCCTGGGGGAGGCCCGGGTGAGAGGGGAAGGAAGAGATGTGGGGAATCTGGGGGGCGGGGGGTGGGGGTAAAACAGGCCTTAGAGTTCTGGGGAAGGGGGGACATGAGGGGCCTTGAGGAGGAAGATGAAGAGCATGCAGGGTCCCTGCCACCACCCCAGCCCTGCCCTCCCTGGCTACCCCAACCCTTAAACGCCTGGTCCTCCTCCAACCCCTGCCCCTTAGTGTGGCTTGTCCCATCTGTTCCGTGGGCCACAGTCCCACACCTGCCCTGCCTGCACGAAAGCCACACACAGTCCAATTCCCCCGCGTCCGGGGCCCGGCACTGAACAGGTGTGAAGCACGTGCCTGAGAGGTCACCGTCTGCCCCTCTCCGCCAGCATGACGGCCTGCCACAATTACACCTGTGCAGACACCTCCCTCCTAGCCCTCCAGGCGCCTCTCCCTGCACCTACCTCATTGACCCCAAGGGTCTCTCGGATGTCCCCTGGTGTGACCCTGTAAAGCAGAGCAGCCCCCACAATGGCCCCTGCCAGCTGGGCAGCCACATAGGCCACAGCACGGGGCAGAGAGATTTGGGAGCCCACAAGGTAAGCCAATGTCACCGCGGGGTTGACGTGGGCCCCACTGGACTTCCAGGTGACCTGCACAACCATGGCTGTGACCAGGTTGAAGGTGATGGTGATCTGCAGCACAGAGGAAGGTACCGGGGACCAGCGCATAGCCGACCCCACACCAAAGAACACATACAGCCCTGTGGCCAGGAACTCGGCAAACAGCGCCTTGCTGACGGCCATCCAGAGCAGGTGCCCCAGCATCCTGGCCAAGCTGTGCCCTTCTGACTCCACTGCGTCTAGGTCCTGGTGCCTTGGCTGCTGCCTCCTCTGCTCCCAGGGCCTCTGCCTGTCCCCCACCTCTGGTCTCTGGTCTCTGGTCTCAGGTCTCCAGCCTGCTCTGGCGGTCGCACTGTGGACAGGCTTCACCAGCTCCCACCTGCAGCCCCTCCACTGCACTGCTGCCCCGGACCATGCTGGGCAGACTGGCGGGGATCGGGCTGGCAGGGTTTTGTGTATCTGGGTGAGTGGAAAGTTTGGAGGTGGCACGAGGGGGGGCACTCACCTGCTCCACCCTGAGCTCACCTGACAGCTGGGGGAGGGGGCAGTCTTGGGCGCTGAACTGGAACCTCCCAGGAGGTTTCTGAGCTGGATGGGCCTAACTGTGCTGTGTGCCCAGCCTGAGGGCCGCAGGTGCAGGAAGAGGGCGGGGGGCGTGGGGTTCCAGGGTTCCCATGTCCCGATGTCAGCTTAGCTGGTACAAGATTGCTCAGGTACCCCGGTCCAAGGCCTGCTTCAGAGGGTCCTGTGCATTCTGGTGACACAAGGTGGGGAGACAAGGAGGGGAGTCCTGATCTCCTGGCCCCTCTGCCTGTAGGCTCTGCCTCCAGATGGCCTCACACTATCTGTGTCCCGTAAGCCCAGATGTGAAATGAGGCTCTCTCCTCCATTCCCACCTAAAAGCCCACTCACAGAAAGCAGATGTGAATAGAGTTACTAAGGATATGGCCCTGTGGGGGCGCAGAGGGGGCAGATGGAAGGCGGGCGTATTCCACAGCTAACCAGGACATGGGACAGTGGGACCCCTGCTGCGCACCCGCTTCTGTCTCTGCTTCCCTCATTCTTCCCTCTGGCCTCAGCCCCTGTCCCCTACATTCTCTGCTCTCCTTCTCAGGGGCAGAACAATTCCTCATCCCTCTCACACAGGGCAGCTGAGCCATTTTTGTAGCATTGCTGCCCTGGGCTCTGCCCTTTTTCCCCCAGCAGCATATCAAGGTATTTACCCAAGCAAAGGTATTCTCCCCCTAAGAAGAATCTGCTGAGCTGTTAAAATAATACAATCTCCACCTCTTAACCACATCTGGGTGCCGGATCTCACCCCGGGCCACATCCACCTGCCTAGAGGATGTCCCCTGGCTGTCTTCAGGTCCCTCAAGTGCAACCTGCCTCAAAATGAGATCTTCCTTTCCTACCCCCCAAACACACTCCTGTTTCCGCCAGCTCAGTTGGGGGAAACTGGGAAGCATCTTTGACCCTTCCCCCCGCTCCGGTCCCATCCACTAAAGGCATCAAGTCCTGCTGCTTTTCGGTCATAAATATTTCTTGACTGCGCTCTCTTCTTGCCACCCCTGCTGCCCTGCAGCCTTTAACCATTCTGTCTCTCTGCTCCCTTGCTCTGTTCCAATCAATTATCCACACTGCAGCCCAAGTGATCTTTCTAAAATGCAAATCTGATCCTGCTGCTTCTCTGCTAAAATCCCTTCAAAGCCTCTGTCCCCTCTGTGAGCTCTGTGCGGCCTCCAAGGCCCTCTGGGGTCCTCCTACCTCACCTCTCCCCACTCCTTGCCTTGCTCTTTACCCTGCGGCCTCACCAAACGGCCAGTGGTTCTGGAGCTCTCCAAGCTGGTCTCTCCTTGGAGGATGCTCTCTTATTCTCCTTGGAGAGCCCTTCCCACTTCTTTTGCTTGGGTAACTCCCTAACCCACCCCTAAGTCTCAGCTTCAATGTCCTCTCCTCCTTTCCTGGGTGAGGCCTCCACGTTCTCCCCCCACACCTGGGCACCTCCGTGTGCTGCAGTCATCAGGGCATCGGCACAGTGCCGGTGTGTCTCCCCAGTGACTCAGCAAGCCCCTGAGGGACAGGGGACAAGTTTTGCTCATCCCTACACGTGGTGTCTTGGACAGAGATTAGTCATAGTAGGTGCTCAATAAGTCACTGGCAAATGAATGAGTGAATAAAAGTTTCCTGAGCTCCTGGAGGCAGGTGAATTTCATATCTGCTTCCTTTCAGCTGGCTATTCTTACGGCCTTATACCACCCTCACCCGGGACTGGGTCCTCTGAAATCTTCCGCTGAAACGTCCCAGCTCTGAGCCCGGGCTCTGCCTCCCACCCAGCCTCCCCCCCCCCCCCCCCCCCCCCCCCCCGTCTCAGTCAGAAAAATCCCTCCTCCGTTCCCTTTCTGCTCTCCCAGCCACCCTGGCTTCACCCTCCCTTCTCCGGCGGACGCCCTGGCATCGCATTGCAGGGCCCCACCACCCTAGCTCCCTTTTCTCTCTGACTCCCCCCACACCTGCCTCTCTTCCATTCTCATTCTCCTCACACCCCTCTGCCTGCCATCTGCACTGCTGAGCACTGCTGGAGGCACTTGCCAGCCACGACAAGCCCATGGTCTGTGGCCTCAGCAGGGGTCGCAGCTCTTCAGCAATCCTCACACCCTCCCCAGGCAGCTCTCTCCCCATTCTTCTAGGGCCTCCTTCAAACTTCCCCACTCTCTTCAAGTACCCCACTCTCTCTGGCTTTCTTCCATTCTGCCTCCTGTCCCACCCAGAAAGCCAAGCTAGCAGGCAATACTTCTTCCCACCCTTCCTTCCCAGCCAGGCACTCACTGGAGGCCACCCACGCCCTCACCAGCTCCCCTGCACTCCCGAAGAAGAGGCAGCCCTTTCCCGTGTTGAGTCAGGCTCCCTCCCGGTGCTCATGGCCATTCCCAGTCTCATCTGTGGTTTGCCCTTCTCCCCTTCCTGGCTTCTTTATAACATGCCTGGTAATCTCAGAATAGTGGAGAGACCATGAATTTGGAGTGCCTTTCATCTTTGTCTCTCTTTTAAGACTTTGTTCAAGTCCAATTCCTCCATGAAACCTGCCCTGATTTTCCTTTCCAGCAGAACCAGGGCAAGCTGCGTAGAGAAGTTGGGCTTGAGCAAAACCAGTGGCTACTTCTGGCTTCAGCTTCCTCCTGCCTCCACTGTGCCAGTGCAGACTCCTGTGCTTTTCTGGCTTAGAGGATTCTTTCAATAAACACTCAGAGAATGAAGGGATGGCCAGTGTGGGTGACATTCCTCCCTGCCCTGGTGGGTTCTCTGCCTAGGGGCTGTTCCAAGGAACCACAAGGGCATCTCTCTTCTTCCCTCCCCTCGGACAGGGCCACAGAGGAGTGGAGACAGGCACGTACTAGTCCCTGCAGCTTACGTAGCCTCAGTTTCTTTGCCTGTGTGCCAGGCACCAAACAATAGGAAAGCCTATCTGTTGAGACCTTTGATAAGACAATACAAGTCAAAGCATTCGAACATTGCCATGTACACTGTACCCTGACCAGCGCTTAACTTCTGTGACTTCAGTCCCCCCTTATAAAATGGAGATTAAAATTCCCACCTCTCCATGTGTCATTAGGAGTAAAGGTGCTAATACCTAGGAGAGTGTCTCTGAGTCATAAAATGTGGATCATTAGAATTGCCACTTGCATCCCCTCTCCAATGAGACAGCTTATGAGGACCGGGCTGGGGTGGGAAGGGTCCAGGACAAGTAGCGCCTGTGGCCCCTACTCTGGACCCTGGAGGCTGAGAGCATTAGGTGCAGTGGCAGCCCTTGTTTCCAGCTGGCCTAGAGCAGGGACTCCTGGGGCCCTACTTGGCCTGGGACAAGGTTCTCCCCACCACCACCACCCTGAGGCCAGCCAGGCATTGGCCAGGGCTTGCTCCAGTTGCAGCCAGCACCTTGCCAGGCCCAGCCAGTTTTGGGCTCGTGCACCACGCTTCGAGGTCACTCATGTTCACAGGACTTTTGTAAAGGCCCTACACCTGGCTGCCTACAGCAGCCTGTCAGATGGCTGTGGGCTCTTAATTTCCCAGAGGCCTGTCTCTCGGCTCCCCAGGCTGCTGAGGTGAGCGCCTCCGTGGGAAGGTGTGTACGTTTGCACGCATGCGCACGTACTGGCTTGCGTGCATAGGGAGCAAAGTGAGTTCTGACTGCGGAGTGGGGGCCTGGGGGAGAAGGATGGGGGAGCAAGAACGAGAAAGGTATGGGGAGAGAAGAGGGACATTAAAAACATGACAGGAAGGGAAGAATTCAAGGTAGCTTCCTTCACATTATCTCACCGATCCCCACAAACTGTGACAGGTAAGCGGTCTGACCTCATCAGAACCCAATAGGGAAGGAACTGAGTCAGGGAGGGGCTGAGAGAGCTGACCCTCTAGCAACCCGTCCTGGCCATCTCTCTAGACAGCCGGCCTTCTGTCCATTCTGTCTTACTCCCAGTCCTCCCCCTTCTCTCTACCCTGTCGCCATGTCCACCTTCCTGCGGGGTGAAAACTGGCAGCCCCCGGCAGAGGAGCAGTGGGAGGAGGACGAAGCCTCCTAGAGGAGAATCAAGGCTCTCCTTCTTGCGTCCCATCTCAGGATGGAGCAAGAGGTCGGAGGGGCGCCTGGGCACATGTGCCCGGGTGTGACAGATGTACCTCTCTGAGAACACAGGGAACACAGGTCCCGGGCAGTCCTCTGAGAGAGAGTGGGGGAGGGTTGACCCGGCTGCCACAAGCGCGGAGTGAGCAGCCCCTGCCGAGAAGATGCAGCCCCTCGCTGCAACTGAAAGGTCAGTGTGGCTGCGCGGGGCTGGTGTGCGTGCTTCTATGTGCGAGGGTCTGGGTGAGCACGGCCCAGCCTCGCCTGGAGGGTCAGCAACCATGGAGCACAGCGCCCTCTGATGGCCACACCTCTGCAACGTGTCCGTCCAAAGCCCTAGTTGGACCCTCTCAGAGGGCAAGGAACTCCCTCCCACTGGGAGCCCCCTAATAGCCTGTCCTCCACAGGCCCACCTGTCAGAGAAAGGAAGGCAAGTTGCTGGGCTGAGGGGGGAAGCCAGCCTCCTAGTCATGGCTGTGCCTGCACCTGAGTTTTGGGGAGACTGAGTGGGAAAGGGATCTCCTCTCTTCGGCACCCTGTCTCTGATAGTGGGGTGGGAGTGAACTGCGATTAGCTGCTTCCTGCTGGCCCAGAGGACCCAGGCTGAGAGATTCCCCGTGTCCTCCACCCCTACGCCCCATCGGGCTGGAGCCCGGACCCAGGATTCTTGTGGAGAAACACAGCAGTTTGCATTCGGTGGACGAGGTCTCCCCCTGCTGGTAGGAGCTGGCATTTGCGGCCCGGACGCAGTGGGGGCCGAGCTGGCGGCAGGGGACGGCTCCTTCCCCGAGGCTCTCACACGTATACTGCCTTTTGGTGTTTACTGCACGCTGATGGAGCGGGGCACGGCAGGGCAGGGAGATTGCAGCACCCATTCACAGATGCTAGACTCAAGTGTGGAGGAGGGCTGCGGACTCTGGCGCCCTCACCGCCAGCCCCTGGGACTGAGCCTTGCCAGCAGATTACATAGACTCTTCCACCTCTTCTCCATCTCCTGACCGCTTCCCCCGCCCCGCCCCCGCCTTCCCCGGCCTTTCCCCTTCTGGGGCAAAACTTAAGACTTCGGGGAGGTTCCCACACAAGAGAAAAGCTGGAGCTCAGGTTCAAGAGCTCTCGGGAGAGCAGAAGCCCCGAACTAGGGTGTGGCCAGGGTCCCAGATGTGCACAGGCTGGTTTCTTTTTTTAAGTCTTTTAAAGATTTTATTTATTTATTTTCACAAAGAGGGGAAGGGAGGTAGAAAAAGAGGGAAACATGGATCAGTTGACTCTCGCACGCCCCCTCCTGGGGACCTGGCCCACAACCCAGGCTTGTGCCCTGACTGGGAATCCAACCCGGGACCTTCCAGTTGGCGGGAGGGTGCTCAATCCCCTGAGCCACACCAACCAGGGAGCTGGTTTCTTTTCACACCTGTTTACTGAGCACTCACTCTGAAGTGCCTGGCCCTGTTTGCACAAGGGTTTTATTTCAATCCATTGTCTCATTTCAGCCTCATAACCGCCCACGAGTACAAGTAGCCCCATTTTACGGATGAGGTCATTCAAACTCAGAGAGCTTATGTTACCTGAAGTTGCACATCAAGACTTGGACCCCAAGCCAGTCCCCTTAACTGTGACACAGGGCTGTGTACTGAGTTTCTCATCTGCGTTCCACCCTTTTCCCCACAGAGAGCAGGAATCTCTCTCCCTCAACTCGTCTGATCTCCACAACAACCCTGGGAGGGAAGCGGTTTTCATCCTCATTTGATAGCTTATGAGATGGAGTTAAGGAGGTTTCCTAAGGAGTGCCAGTGGCCAGGAGACAAGAGCCAGTGAGGGCAGAGTTGCGGGCCCAGAGGGGAAGACAGTGAGACGCTGGCCTGCAAGGCAGAGAAGAGACCAGAAAAGTGCTGGGCCAGGTGCAGCTTCAAGGGGGGGGTGGGGAACAGGGGGCTGTTGCTGTCGCTAAGCACAGCTCCCAACATGGCCTCTTTATGGAACACTGAGGTGTAGAGAGGGGAGTCTAGGGCTGTGCCACCTCCCCGATGACAGACCTGGCTGGTCAGCCCCTTGGCATCTCAAGGGGCTCCAGGCAGTTCATTTCTCCACCCTGTCTGGCACGCCCTCCTCAAGTGACAGACACTTGACATAGCTGAGGTGGGAGGGGCGTGCAGATGGTGGACTAAATGAATAGGATGCCGCCTGCTCCGCTCCCACTGCTTCTTGCTGACCTCTCAGCTCTATTTCTACATTTGTTCTCCTCTCTCCCCACCCCCTATCTTGCTCTTCCCACCCCCATATCTGACTCTAGGCCTCCCCCGGTCTCAGCTTCCCCTGTCTTTCCACAGAGGACTGAGGAGCCCATGGGGCAGGGTGTGGGATGACAAAAGGAGAGGTGATGAGCCAGAGTGTCCCAAGGAGAGGCTTCTGGAGAGAGACAAGGCAGAACATGAACGTCATTGGTTTATTGGGAAGCCCCATTCCAAACACCAGCAGCCCTAGCCCATGTGTGTTTAAGCAGAAATAAATACGGCAGCATTTAATGAACCAGTCTGTCTCCCTCCTAAGGAGCTCCGGGGAGGGTCAGCCTCTGCCATCCTAGGGGCTGGGATCCCTCTGGCTCTTGAGGAGGGGCTGGGGAGAGTAGGGGATGAAGAATGCAGACCACCCCTTCCTGGCCTGGCCCTGGGGCAGCCTGTGAGCTTGGTGCTGCGTTCACAATCTCTGAGGTCTGATCTTGTGTCAGCAGCCTGCCCTGTCCCAGAGAGACCCCCTTCCCATCAGGCCCCAGCTCTTGGCCCCCACCCCAGAGTCCCATCACGAGTTCCTGTTCCCATTTCTAACTGCAGGGGAGCCAGTACCTCCTCCCTAACCCAGAGGACCCAGCTGTGGGGAAAGGAAGCTTTGCTGTCCTGCCTTTTATTCCCCTGTAGCTCAGGGGCTGAGGGACTGGTCCCTGTCTGACGCTGGTCAGTGGGCAGTCAGCTCTATGGTCTTCCTCCGCTCCTCCCAGTCCTCCTCAGGCTCGTATGTGCCCTTGACGACGGCCACACGCTCACTCAGGCTCAGGCAGTTGGGGAAGAGCAGGTAGAAGTAGAGGATGGCAGCCACGGCAGCCCCCACAATGGGCCCCACCCAGAATACCTGGTGGAGACAGGACAGCATCAGGGGGCTGAGCCCCTCCAGAGGACAGACTCATGGACCCCCAGAGGCGATGGACATACAACTTCCAGATCTCCAGAAGGAAAGACTTCCTCCCACCTCAGGGACAGATACACTGACACCCCACTCCCCAGTGACAGGGACATGGACCACAGATACCCACATTCTTAAAGGAGACAGATCCCCAGAGGGCCAGGGCCCCTCCCACTCCACCCTAAAGATGGACCTGCAGAGGGAACAGACATACAGGTTCTCAGAGAGACGAACAGAACTCCTCCCCCTTCCATGTGGGGATAGAGACGAACTCTGGAGGGAGACCATGAACTCTCGAAGGAAGTTTCAGATTGTCCCAAGGGACAGACCCACAGGAAGGAAGACTAACCCAACCCTTCAACAGGGGTGGGTAAATAAAACAGCAGACATATAGACTCTCAGAGGGACAGAAAAAGTCCTCAGAGGAAATCAACCTGGAGGTAGAGACCCCTCCTTTACCTAGAGGGACAGATACACATAGGCCCCCCAGCCCCCAACCAGGGACTCCTTGTCCCCAGGGGCTCAGGCCAGTGTTCTGGCTGCATCCTGTTCCCTGCTGTGTCCCCTTCTCTCTCCAGCCACGGCTCCCTGGGCCCACCCCCAAGCTCTGGGCCCACAACACCCAGGAAGTCCAGAGAGCCAAAGCTGAGTGTCCAGGCCCTCATTGCCAGGGGTCTGAGGGAGGCCCAGACTCACCCAGTGCATGGGGCTGAACCGCCTCATGACCACCGCGGGGCCGAAGGAGCGGGCCGGGTTCATGGAGCAGCCGGTGAAGTAGATCTGGGCGGAGGGCGGGCAGAGGGAGGCAGTGAGGAAGGCAGGGTGCACGCCCGCTCCCACAGGCCCCTAACTCTCCCAGGCTCACCCACCAGTTCAGGGGCTCCATCAGATCTCCAACTCAAGGCCCCCAATTCCTAGACTGGTGACCTCTCCCTCCACAGATTCCTGTGCGCCCCTCCTCTCTTCTCTGTCCTGAGCTTGGGCTTAGTTTCCTGCCTCCACCCCAACTCCCACTTATTTCCATCTTTCTCCAGGCTAGAGAAGGTTTGGGGGGCTCTCAGGTCTGGGACGGAGTACAGCAGCCCCACTCCAGGCCCAAACTTCAGGGCTCATTGGTCGAGAGAGGTACCGTAGGTGCCTATTATTTGCCCTGAGGAGCTCTCCACATCCCCAGCCACGCGGCAGCTCTGCTCACCCCCACAAGGTGGCCCAATGTGACGGACAGGCCAATGGACAGGGCCGGGGAGCCCACAGGGCTGGTGCGGCGGGAGTCAGTAGAGGAGAAGATGCAGAGTGCCAGCTGGAAGGTCAGAATCATCTCCACCACCACGGCCTGGCCTGGCGTCGTGTTGTTGCTGAGCTGCAAGGGGAGGGTGGTTTAGGACCCCAGCCTGCTTCTGGCTCTGTGGCCAGGGGCTTGCGGAGGTGGGTTTAGGGCCTCCAAGGACACCTACAGCCCAGTGCATGGCAGGTCAGGGAGGTCATCTGCCGAAGAGACTACACATGTCACAGTGTGTGCAAAGCTTGGGGCGCAGGCCTGTGGCCAAAGGGTGGTGTGAGCAGAGCTTTTCCTGGACACAGTCCTGTCAACAGTTCTGCCCAGTCTCCTCCCCCCACAAGCTGGCATTTACCCTCCCTCCTGCGGGCAGCTGCCCAGTTTGTCTACTGCACCCCCAGCCCACCTCCCGCCCGTGCCTGACCCGCTGCCAGGGCCAACCTCAAACCCGTCTCTCCAGTGCGGCTGACTCACAGCCTTGACAATGGCCGAGAAAATCCTCCTCTGTGTTTGATTAATGAACCCAGTTTGCATGGGACGTGGGGGCCGAATCTGGGGCTGGGGGAGGGGGAGGCAGCAGGAGGCCAGGAGCAGGAGCAAAATTAGGGGTTCATATGCATGGTCTCTAAATGGGGTCCCTTGACACCTGCTGTGGTGGGTGATGGCCGCCCCCCACATCATAGCTGAGAAAACTGAGACCCACAGATGCCAGGATCAGTGGGAGCCAAGGTTACAACCTATTTCTCTCTAGTGGTTCCAGGACCCTCCACTGAGGGACAGACAGGGGCCATGAGGGGCCCAAGAGGAAGACAGAACTCAGGAGTGAGACAGGAGAAAAGGCAGAAGTTTCCAACAAGAAAGGAGGGGCAGTAGGCACCAGGAGAGAGGCCAGAAAGGGGCAGCAGGAAGGGAGCGGGCAGAGGAGGTGGGCATGAACCAGGGAGGCTGAGCAGGGACACTCAGCAGCTGGGGATTCATCTCATTGGCATTGGGAGGCTGTCACCTTCCCAGCAAGGGTGAGCACTGACCCACTCAGTGGCACCAATTCTTGAAATGGGGTATGAGGGCCTGGTCCCGAGCCCACCCCAGGGTCTCTGCCGCACCCCCATCCCCATGGGCACTCACCGAGTTCACCGCCAGATTGCCCCGGGCACTGATCGGTGCCAGCCCATAGAGGATGCCTGCCCCAGCAATGGCGCCCACCAGCTGGGCCACCACGTAGAAGACCGCCCGGAGCAGGGAGATCTGGTTGCCCACTAAGAGCGCCAGTGTGATGGCTGGGTTGATGTGTCCGCCGCTCACTGGCCCCAGGGCCTGGACCAGGGTGCCTATGGCCAGGCCAAAGGCCAGCGAGATCTGAAGGACGGTGGGCAGAGCTGACGGCCACTGGAGGGCCGAGCCGAGGCCGAAGAAGACGAAGATGAGGGTGGCCAGGAACTCGGTGAACACGGCCTTGACGAAGGCCACGGAGCACACCTCCTTCTTCATGGTGGCGGTGGGGGCCGATCGGCAACTGGGGGCGCCCGTCGGGGCGGCGGCGGCGGCGCGGCTGGGGGCTGGGGGCTGGCTCCCTGGGGCGGCGCGCTCTCCGGGGACCTCAGCGCGGCTAGCGGCCTGGCACGGGCCCCGCAGGGGTGCGCTATATAGAGGGCGGGCGCCCCTAAGCGGGGCCAGCGCGGGGGGGCAGTGGGCGGCTCCCGCGCTCTGGAGCCAGCACTTCGCGCAGGAAGGGAACTTTGCGGCGCTCCGGGGCTCCACACTGCTCCGGGCCCCCCAACGTCTCCCGCAGGGGCAGCGCGCGACCAGTCCAGGCCACGTGACGCAGGTGGCGGTGCACAACGGCCCCGCGGCTGGGGACTTTTGCATGGTGCGCTCCAGGCGGCTTCCGCGCTCAACTCCGCGCGGTTTGTCCCGGGCTGCTAGGGAGACTTTGCTTGGGCCGGGCCGGGGTCACCAGTCCTACCGACCTCTGGCTGCCTGCCTCCGCCGGGCTTTTATCTCCGGCCGTGGTCTCCTTTTCTCCTCTTCTGGCCCTGGGTCCAGCCCTTCCTTTTCCTCCTGCGACCCGGGCATCCTTATCCAGCCTCACCTCCGGCGGGTTTGGAGTGATGCGATTCCCTGAGGACAGCACCACTCAGCTCCCTGCTGCCCGGCGGCGGGGGCGGGCGGGCGGCCGGGCTGGGCGGTCCGGCCGTCCCGGGCCTCTCCCTGGCCTGGGCCAGGCGGGCGCCTGGGGTTGGATTGGGGGCGTTTTGGGAAAGCGGGCACCGTGCCAGCCTGCCCTGCGCCTGGTTATCTCGGACCCCCAGCGGCGGCCGGACAGCCCTAGGGGGAGGCAGTGGACTCCAGGAGGCGCCCTCTGCTCGGCAACCGTCCCAACCCCTCCAGCACAGCTCTCTTGGGGACCTCAGCGCGACCCCAGGGACGGTGGGGGCCGGGAGTTCACTTTGTACTTGGGACCGGAGGGAGCACGGCCAGGTTCGGTTTTGTTTTAGATCAGGGAAGAGGCTCTGGGACTGAGGGGTCCGAGAGGGGTGCGGGGAGGGTGGAGGGCACCGCTGACCTCCCAAGGCCAGGTCTTGGCCTCTCCCCCCTCCCTTTCGGAAGCCCCCTACTCTAGATCTCAGGTTCTTTTCCTCCGTCTTCTGCTCTCACCCCTTCTCTCAGTCTCTTTAGTCTCTGTCCTTCAGACTCTCTGTCGTCTGGCCTTCTCTTCCTCTTGCAATATCTCTGCCTCTCCTCTGGCTTCTTCTTCAGTCTGTTTCTCCAGGCCCTGTCTCTCTTTTTCAGATTTTTTCTCTTCTCTCTCTCTCTCCCTCTCCCCACTCCCCCCATCTCCATCTCTCTTTCTCTTTCCTTTGGGCTCTCCTTCTCCCTCTCCTTTCCATTTGTTTTTTCCCTTCTTTGTACAGTCTTAGCCTTAGTCTCTCTGTGTCCATCTCTCTATCCTATTTTACCTTTCCTCTGCCTCTTAATTTCTGTGACTTTTTTGTTTGTTTGTTTTCGTCTGTCTCTACCTCATTTCCATGTCTGTCTCTCTTACAGGTGGTCCTTCTCAGTGCCGCCCAAGTCAGATCCTCCCATCCCTGGATTGGGGGTGACACTTTCTTCCAGTTCCCTGCCTCCCCTCCTCCTGTCCTTGCCCCTTTTCTCTGAGCTTCCAGCTGCTCTCCACCATTCCTCCCACCCCTCCCGCTTCTTGTTTCCAGGTTAGGCATGTGGGGAATGAGGCTGGAGGGCCCTCCAGGGCTTCGAGGAGGGGCAGGGAATTACTCTCAGGATCTCAGGAGAGGAGCTGCACTAAAGATCCCCCCACCCCCACCCCACCACTGTGTGTCCTTGGGAAGCACTTAGCACAGAGAGGCTCCGTAAAGTTTCCTCATGTTGTAACCATAATTAAAAAACCCCTGAAGGCTCTGTGTGGAGCTAAGGCGGAGGGTGCCGCAGAGGGAAGAACAGGTGCTACAGTCAGTCTGTCAGGGGAGGAGGGGAGGGGCCGAGGAGGAAAGCCAAGGACCTAGAGGAGTGGGCTGTGGGCTCCCTGGCAGTGAAGAGGCCAAAGAAAACAGGGACCAAAGAAACCCTGCTATTGTTCTTCCTCTGTTCAGTGTTTCCTGTTGGAGCAGCTCCTCCCCCACGTCTCTCCTCTTTAAGACAGGAGGTCTGCCTGGCCTTCCTGCCCTGGGTCCTGGGGCCCTGCTCCTGGCAGAGTGTGGCATGGACTTGCCTCCAGTCTGCCCCCTTCCGCCTGCTTTCTTATCTTCTCTCCCTGTGCACTGTCTTCATGAACCCGCAGGTCTCACACTCCATCCCGTTGTCTGGGAGTGGGGAGGGCCCTGCGGTGCTCTCGGGAGGCTGGGCCACTGGGGGAAGCTCCTACTTCAGGGTTTGAACCCAACCCTTTGCGTCTAACCAAGGTCTTTGGCCTCCACGGTGTGATTCGATTCTGAGCCACCTGTGAGGAACCCAGACTCAGAGGTCCAAGGTCACACAGTGACCTGAAAGGGGACCCATAAAGTCACCAAGAATGGGCCCGGTGTGGCTGAAGGAGACCCGGTTTGTCAAGATTGCTCAGACAGGGCAGGCGATTACGTTTCCTGGGCCTGTGCTTGAAATCCTTTCATCTCTTCTAGCTCTCTCTCTCAGGGCCACTCTGTCCCCAGGTTGTCACAAGAAACTACGGGAGCTCCTATGTCCAGGAACTGTCTTTTCTCTGAGCTCTTGGGCCTGGCCCTGCCAGCTCCAGGGCAATGCTTCCCTGGGACCTTTCTGGGCTGGGAGATGGGTCTCCCCATTGGTGGCAGGAAGAGTTAGAATTTCTCAGGGAGGGCTCCTTCTCTCCTTCCCTGACATAGGGACCCCTGTATTCCCTGGGAGGGTCGGGGTAGAAATGGTAGGGTAATTAGCAGGAGGTGGTGCCCCTGGGGCTCCACATATCCCCACTATTGGGAAATAGTCATTCATTCATTCCATGAAGAGTTATTGAGCGCTTATTATGCGCCAGGCACTGTTCTAGGCACTGGGATATAGCTATGAGCTAGCAGACAACATCTTTGCTTGTGGAGCTAATATTCTAGTAAGAGGAGACAGACAACAAATAGCGGACATAGGTAGATTATATAGGACAATAGGATTTGGTAAGTGCTATGGGAAAATAGGGTATGTGCTGGCATAGGAGTGGAGTTCCTTGGAAATTTTAAAAGGGTGTCAGTATAGATCTTACTGAGAAGGTGACATCTGAGCAAAGACCTGAAAGAAGAGAGGGAGAGAACCATGCATACATCCCAGGAAAGAACATTCCAGAGGGAGCTGCCAGTGTTGCTGGGGTGGAGGGAGCGAGGAGATGAGGACAGAGGCGGTGGAGGCAGGCAGCCCTGTGCACCACCAAAAGGATGGCAGGCTTCACTTGAGAGATGGAGGAAGCCACTGAGCCGAGGACTGGCGTGGTCTGACAAGGTTGTTAACATGACCCCTCCACTGCGGCGGTGAGAAAGAGACCGGAGGGGCCTAAGCGGGGGCGGGGGTGGTGGTGCAGAGGATGGTGGCCTGGGCCTGAGGGGAGGGTAATTGGATTCTGGGTCCCCTGTGAAGGTGGAACCGACAGGATTCTCTAACAGAGCTCACAGGGCATATGGGAACAAGGAGTCAAGGACAACGAGCTTTGTGGCCAGAGCGGCTGGAGAAACGCAGTTATCAGTTGAGACGAAGGGACTGTGGGAGGGGCAGGTGTGGAGAGAAGAGCAGGCTGTGGGTTGTGGACACGTGGAGTGTTAGGTGTTGTCCCAGATCCTGGAGGTCCCTGCCCTGATTTCCCAGCACAGTGCTACGGCCAGCACGAGGGCCCGAAAGGCTATTCTTTGCTCTGTCTGCAGGCTACACAGCCTACCCATGTCTTGGTGTCCTCTCCATGGGTCACGAAGCCCAGGACGCCCGTCTGGCCAGGTTGGCGGTGGGAATTTGCCACCCACTGGTTGAGCATCGAAGTCCCCTCTGCACCATTCCCAACAGCAGCCGTGGGGAGCTCCGCACATGCCAGTCTGGCTTCTGTCACTTTGGACTGTGCTGGCCATTTCTAAATTGTGGAAGAAACAGTACTTAATTGGCAAACGACCATTTATTGAGCTTACTGTATGCAGAGCACTGTGGTGGGCAAGACAGACAAGGGAAGACAGGCAGGAGAATGCCACCCAAGACCTGGAAGAAGCCCTGCCTGCAAGGGGCTTACAGTCTAGCTGGGGGGCACTGCATGTATACAGAATCACAGTTTAAAAGATACAAAACACCATCAAAGCAACATCTGTAGTTGCAAAGTCTTTATCTGGCACGAAGTGGGACTGTGGGGATGGGTGCTGCTGGGACCCGATGGTCAGCTACCTCGTCCCCTCAGCTCAGAGCCTTCTCTGTCCCTAGCTTGGGGTCCTACCCACCTGCCTCCATGCTGCCCAGCCTCTGTCTGGCTTGGGGTGTATCTGACTTCCATCCTCCTCCAGACTGGGTGCTCTCCAAGGGCAGAGACCACCCCACGTTCTTGTCATTTTCCTCCCTTCCTGCCACAGCCATCCCCGAGGCCCCGTGTCCTCCACAAGTCAGGGGGCCAGGCTGCGCAGGCTCGGCTGCGTGCTGTGGTTTCTGCCGAGGGCTTCCTACAGGAGCCTAGGACTTGCCCCCAACCAGATCTGGTCTCCTCTCACTTCTGGGTGGAAAGATCACGGGGTTTGGAATAATAAAAGGTCTCTGTTCGAGTCTTGTCTACACTACATAGAGCCGTGGGGCTTTAGACCAGTCTCTTAGCTCCAGTTTATTAATTTATAAAACGGGAAGAACAGTGCGGTCACGTCCCACTTAACAATGGCCATGTGTTCTGAGAAAGGCGTCGCTGGGCACTTTCGCCTTAGTGCGAACATCGTAGCGCGTCGCTTCCACAAACTCAGTAACTGTATGTGACGTCCATTTACACGACTGGCGGCACAGCAGGTTTGCTGACACCAGCACCACCACAGACACGGGAGTAATGCGCTGTGCTACGCGTTATGATGCTCCCATGTCACCACGGCTACGGTTGTCACTAGATGACAGGAATTTCCAGCTTCATTATAATATTACGGGACCTGGGACCACCATCACATACGTGGTAGGTTGTTAACCGTAAAGGCATTACTCGGCAAGTGACTGTATTGCTCTGCCTGCCTCACAAGGTTGGGATAAGGGGCTGCTGTCCTTCCCTCACCTGCCTGAACGTCTAGGAAGGTTAAGTGAGCTCATGCGTGTAAAGCGCCCGGCACAGAGGCTGGGACACAAGAGATGCTCAATAGGTGTCCGTTCTGTCCACCTCCATCATTTGAATCCTGCTTTGACCTCTGACCTTAGGGACCCCAATCTGGGCAATCAGGGCTAAATGTGGGGATCTCGTGCTTAGTTCTGGGGGAGATGAAATCCAGGAAGTGGAACAGATAAATTCTTGGCAAATTCTAAAGGGATCTGTTGAGGTGAGGTGCCTAATACACATCTAGGCTTGGCTCGCAGCTCAGTGCGCTGCTGTCTTTGAACTTCTACAGCAAGGACACTCAGCCACTGGAGTACTCTCTTGGAGGTTACTTTGGTCTCTAACTTGACCCTTCCCCCAGGAGTGAGGCCAGGTGGCTGTCACCAGACTTCCTGGGCTTTTGGGAGAATCATCTCCACAGCACGTAAGACCCAGGGCAGCCTCTTCTTCTGACCCCAAAGGGAGACAAAAAAAGACAAAGGCAGAGGTGTGCACAATAACACAAATGTTCCCCACACTCAGTCCATCTCTGAAGAGAGAAGAGGGCAGGAAGGGGCTGGAGACTCCAGTGCACAGTGGGCGCTCGGTGCCGATACAGAGAAAAGCTTTGAAAGCATGCAGGCAGCAGAGAGCATGCAGAGGGGTCTCAAGGTGTGACTCTTAGGTTAGCTATGCAGCAGGCTGGAGAGGGAGGGGGGGATGGATGGTCTGGGTGGTGGGAGGAAAGAAAGGAGAGAACAGCTAGGGTGCACCCAGGTCAGGAGAGGTTAAGAGGCTGGACCAGGAAGGGGCCAGACCCAAGCCCATGTCCTTCTGTCTGCACCTTGCGGTTCCCAGGGCTCCCCTTTGCTCTGACTACCACCTAAAGGAGGTAAGAGAGGCGGAGAGTAGAGCCCTTCTTCATTCTAGCCCCAGGAAGCAGAAATAATGAAATGATTTCAACACTGACTGATCATGGTATGAGGAATTACAGTTCACATAGCATCTTTACATGCATCATCTCACTTGATCCCAGTTAATCTCATTTGAGAACCAATGCACTGGCCCGGAAATTTAAAAGCTCAGGCTCTAAGCACAGACCTGCCTCTGCCTGGACAAGTCATTTCCTTTCTCTGGTGTGGGAGTGCTGGGCTGCTTTTGCCATAGTAACTGTCCGGCGGTGGAGCTGAGGAGGGGTGGAGGGGAGGAGAGGCTCCTGGGGTGGAAGAGCTGCTGCCTGGGGAGGGGGGCCTGCGTTGGGATGTGTGACGGGGTGGGGGGTGGGGGGTGTTGCCTGGTGCTGCGGTTGCGTGCATGCCAAAGCGCCTTGCCCAGCCATAGGTGCGTGCTGGGTGAGAGGGCTCACTTGTGAAACAGAGTGTCTCCTTTCAAGAAAGTGTCTAGTTGCAAATCTCCCCCACCCCCAAGACAAAAGCCAGGGGCCCACAAAGAGCTTTTGTTTTCTCCCTCACAGTGGGAGGCTAATCTCTAAGTGTGGAGTTCCCCGGAGATGGGGGTCCCCTGCACACACGCACACACACACATACTCGCTTCCTCCTTCGCAGAGGTCCTCCCTGGGTGCAGAAAGGAGGCCCTTGGCCACCCAATTTTTCCTGTCTTCCAAAGGCCACTTCTGGGGGAGCTGGTCTGTAGTTGATAGCTCTCTGCCTCCAGCCTGGGTCCTGACAAGTCGGCCCGCCCAGTGCTGCAGCGTGGGGGAATTTTCCAGGAGGGGCAGAGTAGGGGAATCAGGTCCTCATGGTCAGCCTGCTCAAAGCGGCCTCCAGACCCTGCCCCTCTCCCGGGAGCACACACTCCTAAGGATGATGGCCGCAAGGACTCATCCATAGCAGAGGAAGCAGATTTATTGCAGTGGGGGAGGAAGGGGTCAAAGGGAAAGTGAGAGGTCACCAGTCAGCACATACTTGCACCACCACAGGCACACCCGTTCACACTCAGAAGCATGCACAACACTGCAGTTGGGACAGCGAGGCACTTGGGAATGAACACACATTTGCACACTTGGAAAACCCACTCCCAGACGCCCCCAAGGCGGGGTCTGTATACTTCCCTCCCAACTGCACCCACTCCTGGGGACAGGCTCTCCAGAATCTTCCTCTGGCGCTCAGCCGCCCTCCTTCCCCAGCTGTGTCCCCGGGTCCCCAGCTCCCTGCGAGGAGCCATGGGAGGTCGACTACTCTCCAGCCTGCAGCCTCTGCACAGGGAGGGCTCTGCCAGGCTCCCCACCAGCCCCGCTACCCTGGCCAGGTCCGCACGTCCTGGAAGCAGCTGCTCTGCCTTGGGGACCACTTCGCACGCGGGAAGAGGAGGGGCGGGCGGGCCCTGCTGCCTCCGGCCGGGCCGGCAGGGGGTGACGGGTGTCCCCGGAGCCCGGGCCCGAGCTGCCCTGGGCCCGAGGCCGGGCCGTCGGGGCTGGGCTGGGGGCGCTTAGGCCTTGCTGCCCCGGGGGAGGCTCTGCGGCGAGTGCAGCTCCACCGACTGCCGCCGCCGCACCTCGCGCTCCTCCCAGTCGGTGTCCGGCTCCAGCCCCTTCAGCACGGCCAGGCGCTCCGACAGGCTCTTGGAGGACGGGAACAGCACGTAGTTGTAGAGCAGGGAGCCCAAGATGGCGCCGACCAGGGGTCCGATCCAGAAGACCTGCGGGGGCGGCAGGGCAGCTGGCGC
Source organism: Desmodus rotundus (assembly GCF_022682495.2). Lineage (NCBI taxonomy): Eukaryota > Metazoa > Chordata > Mammalia > Chiroptera > Phyllostomidae > Desmodus > Desmodus rotundus. The sequence goes on from NC_071389.1 coordinate 153,893,324, forward strand.
GGGCGCGGGCACCGGCGGGGGGGCGGGCTCCCCGCGAGCGTCCGGCCCCGCGGCCCGCGCCACCTCTGGTGGGGACAGGGCCTCGCACGCGTAGAACGTGCCTGTCGCGGAGCTCGAGGGCACGACGCGGGCGGCTGCGGAGGGCTCGCGAGCCCGGGGCTGAGCGCGAGTCGTCCGGCGGGAGGCCGGGGCGACGCGGGTCCCCCGTCCCCGCCCGTTCGCCTCCGCCACGGTAACGCCGGCCGCCTGGCGCGGTTGTCACAACTAAACGAGCTGGTGTTTGTAAAGCGCTTGGAATGAGGCCTGCACATACTAAGCACCAGTAAGTGCTAAATAAAAATATGTAAGTGTTAGCTAGCATAATATTACCGTTTATCGAGTTCTAAGGCACTGCAAATTCTGCTTTACACCAGGAACCTCCCTTAATAATCCTTCCCCAAAGCCAGTGGGGCCACAACTGCCACTGTCCTCGCTCACAGATGTGGAAACTGAGTGTGGGCAGCAGGCCTGCATGGGAGCCCGGGGCTGCTCTGGGACGCGGGGAGCAGAGCGCGGAGGGCGTGCGGAGCCCCCGCCCCACTCCGTTCCAGGCAGCCCCGGCCGAGCTGGGTTTCTGGGGGAGGGGAGGACAGGCAGGGCGGTTTGGGCTTACCCAGTGATCATCGAATTTGCCGGTGACCACGGCCGGAGCCAGGGAGCGCGCCGGGTTCATGGAGCAGCCGGTGTAGTAGATCTACAGCGGGGTCGGGGCGGGGAGGGGCGTGAGGGCGGGCAGGGAGGCCTCGCGCGCCCTGCCAGTGCTTGGCCTCAACCTAAAGGGAGTCCACGCCGCTGACAGTCAAGTTCATGTGATATTTACAAGGCTCCGGATTCCTTTGAGGCTGGTGTGGTATCTGTCCCTTTGGGGTAGTGATAGTCAAACCCTCTGGAGTGTGTCTGTACCTCCTGGGAGTCTGTATCTGTCCTTCCGGGGGTCTCTGTGCATCTGTCTCCAGAGTGGTCCGTGGGTCTGTTTCTCTGGGGGAGAGTGTGTGTCCAGGGAGGCTGGAACCAGTGGCCCTGACTTACCCCCAGAAGGTGGCCCAGGGCCACAGACAGGCCAATGGATAGGGCAGGGCTGCCCGGGCTGTCTCCCCGGCGCTCATCTGTGGAGGCAAAGATGCAGAGCACCAGCTGCAGGGTCAGGAAGAGCTCCACAGTCACGGCCTGGCCAGCTGTCGCGTTGTTGTGAAGCTGGGGACAGAGAGGGGTGGGAGGGGAAACAGTGAATGTACTCCCCTTACTGGCTGGTCTTCATGGCCACCTACAGCCAAGACCCCAGAGAGGCTCCGGGCCGGCTGGGAGCCAGAACGCCCCGGCTCAGCAGCCACCTTGGTCCAAACTATTGACAGTTTCTTCCTAGGCCCGTGGCCCAAAGGCAGAGGGTTGGACCCCAAGACTACCGGTGGTTCCCCAGCCAGAGGTGGGAAAACTGACTCCATAGCTCATTAGACTTGGGGGCTACGGTTATGTACGTACAGTGTGAGCAAAAAAAGATGCTGAGTCCAAAATTTCTGTTTTCTGAAGAGCAAGAAGGAAAGAGGTTTTGAATACAGCAGGAAGCTTTAGGCCAGGTAACTGGGAGGCCTTCCTCTCTCCCTAGGCCATAAGGTACTTGTATAACAAGAAGCTTATTGTCTTCCTTCTTGTGGTCAAAGGGCTCCCAGGAACAGGTCTAGGGACTTGGGTCTGGGATGCTCCTAGTGTGTCCCCTCCCCCACAAGTCTAGCATATTACTCGTTCCTCTAACCTTTGCTTCTTCCCCACTGTGTTTCAGGCCTCAATTTTGCCCTGTGGATTTGCCCCCTGCTCATCCCGTGGAGGTTGAGGTGGGGTTGCTGGGGTGCTGGAGCCCTACACTGAGATGCCTCCATGCCCATACGGGGTCCCCGAGGTCCCAGCAGACCCTGCTTTGGGTAATGAGAGAACTTGGGGCTAAGCAAAGAGGTAATTTCATGACTGGCCCACACCCAGCACTGGATTTCTCTCTGGGTTTTGTCATCCTGTGCCCTACACCTTGCCCTCTGGGGCTGGGCACTGAACCGGGTGGAGCTGTAATAGCTCTCGCCTCCCACGCTCCTTCTTTAGGCCCTGAGCCCCCACCCCTGGATCCTAGCCATTGAGCTGTCACTCTTGGGTCTCCCTGGGGTCTAACCTCAATCCCCTGTGATCCAAAGTCAGAGCCTCTAGTGGGGGACCGTGAAAAGAGCTTTGGAGGCCTCTGACTGACCGTGGGCGCCTATGTACTTCAGCCTTAGTTTGTTCACCTGTAAGGTGGGGATAACAAAATGCCGGAGGACTGTGTGAGGACTGGAGATGTCAAAGGCAGAGAGCCCCAGCCCCGTTCCTGCTGGAGAATGGCTGCTCGAAGGGAGACAGCGTGGACGCGGGTTTGGTGTCGGCCAGCTCTGGTCCGTTTCCAGGCGCCGACACTTACTGGCTCTGTGACTTGCATCAGTTGAATGCTGAGCCTAAATTTACCACCCGTGGTGGAGGGTCACAGAGCTCACCACACGGCGTTTTACCAAGGGTGAGGTGATATCTGGCACGGAGCAGGTGCACGTCAATGGTGACTTTCCAGCAGCCAAGCTGGCCTTTCTAGGGACCTCGGAGGACACCTGGGACAACCTTAAAGTCACCGGGCACCCTTGAGCCTCAGGGTAATTCAGCCCCTCTGCTGCCCCCTCTAGCCAGGCAGAGTTCTCCTCAGTTACTCAACATAGTAAATGATGAGCAATAACTTGAGGGAACCTTCTGTTCTGGGGGCTCCAGTCAACTGTAAAATGATGGAGGACTGAATGTCCCCATGTCCCCTTAGCAATCCCATGGCCTTGCTTGTAGAGGACATTCCCCAGTCACATTCCGAGACTTTCTTGACTGTGCTCTGAGGAAGTTCCTTTTTCAATCTAACTCAGTGTCTCCTTGCTGCCAACTTAACTAATTTTGTTCTCAGTGGAAATGGTCACACTCCTCAGTCTGTCCCCTGTCAGGGTGACTCTAGCCTTTTCTCAGCCCCGAGTCCCCAGCCTCATCACATTTTCCATTTGGAAGAAGAGAGAAGTGCCGCAGTTGGGACACTCTGCCCCTCATGTGGGAAAGGGCTGCCCATGCGGAGGAGGAGGCAGCGGCCACGGAGACTGCAGGACACGCCAGAGACATCAGAGCACTTATCTCGTGGCCCAGGAACATAGCAGGCCAAGAAATGCAGGCAACTGAGGCGTGAAAGAGGCACCTGCTGTCTGGGCTCGGGCTGGGGGCTGGGGTGAGAGCTCTGCTGAGGGCACACTGACCGTCCCTCCCCACCCACGCCTCCCATGCCAGGCCTTGCACAGACCCAAGAGAGGGGAGGGTAGGGGTATGTAGCGGCGAAGGGGGTGCACAGCATCACCCTCAGCTCCCACAGCACCCAAGGTGCCGCGTTAGCCACTGCTCCTGAAATCAGCGGTTAGCCCACGGGCTCCAGTATCTGGAGAGACAGTGCCCCTTCCGCTTTGCCCTGGGTCCTAGTACTTTCTCTGGTAGGGACACACTGTAGAACTTCTGGCCCGTACTTCCCTTCTCTGGGCTTCAGTTTCCTTGTTTGCGAAAGAAGCTTAGATGATGGCTCAGGTTGGGAATCGTGGGTTTTACGGTCCAGCCTGGGTTTGAAGCCTGGCTCTGGCACGTCCCCTCTCTGTGCCTCGATTTCCATATTCTAAAGAAAGGGTATCCCCATCCCTACCTCGAAGGGCTGCTGCGAGGTGTCAGTGTGAGGCTCGAGAGGAATGCTACCGTGAGGCCTGCACACGGTGGACGCTGAAGAAAAGTTGGGTCCTTTTTCCCTCTAGAAGACTCACTCTGAGCTTCCCTCCTGCTCGGAAAGCCGGTGTACTTTGCAGCCTGTTGTCTGCGGACTTCTAGCCCAGTCCCCGCTGAAATGCGGGCTTTAAGTCCGACAGAAACCTTGATGCTGGTGGTCCTCCACGAGACTCAGGGCAGGAGGTACCAGCAGACCTGTGTGTCTGCTTCAGCTCTGGCACTATTGTTCTTTGCACCTGCTTCTCCTACAGCAGCCCCGTTCCTAGTCCCGGCACCTCTCCCCCTCCAGCACCCCCCACCCCACTGCATGCAGACCCTCACCCAAATCTGTTCCCTCCCATCTCATCCTTTACACGGGATTCCCCAGGATCTGCCCTGTGGAAGAGAGGAAGCTCTGGCTACTCACTGCGTTGATAGCCAGGTCCCCTCGGATGTTTACTGGTGTGATCTCGTGGAGCAAAGCAGCTCCTGCCACGGCCCCCAGCAGCTGGGCAGCCACATAGAAGGCAGCTCGGAGAAAGGAGACGTGGCAGCCCACCAGGCAGGCCACAGTCACGGCGGGGTTGATGTGGGCCCCGCTGACGTGACCCAGAGCCTGCACCAGGGTGCCGATAGCCAGGCCGAAGGCCAAGGCGATCTGCAGCACAGAGGGCAGGGCCTGTGGCCAGTTGAGGGCTGAGCCCAGGCCAAAGAAGACGAAGAGGAGCGTCGCCAGGAACTCTGCAAACACGGCCCTGGAGAAGGCTATGGACCGGAGCTCCCACATGCTGTGGAGCTTTTCTTGGGCTTGCCCAGCTGTCTCAGGGGCCGGAGGCTTGCAGGCGTCTCCCTCTCTCCCTCCCTCTCTCTCTCTGTCTCTCTCTCTCTGGGACTCTGGGAAGTCTGCGCCACAGGCATTTACAGGGCCCTTCCATCCTGCATTTGGACACGTGGGGCAGAGGTGGAGTTTAGACCAGTACCTCCTCTCCCCTGTGGCTTCCCCCTGCCCCCACTTCCCACCTCTGCCCACCACATGCCTATCACCCCATCTTGGCCTTCACAGCTGACTAATGTTCCCCATTAATGAACTCTAGATAAGGACTGACTCCCTTGGTTTTCGGTGCTTGTTCCCTTGGTTACCCCGGGGATGTTGCCCCAGGGCCTCCCCCAACCCCCACAGGCTCTGTGAATGGGGGTTCTGTAGGAGGTTGTGCCAAAGCCCCTCTCTCTGACTCAAACTGTTGGCCGAAGCAGGGGCAACGCTTCATCCAAAACTGACCAGGAGAGAGGATGTCAATGCTACCTCTTCTAGTGACTGAGAAGTTTTCCCTCTGTCTGACCTCCAATTATTTCTTCTTGAAGGGATGGAAAACAACTGGTTGGCTTGTGACGCAAATCTTCGAGGGCCTGAAGCCTTCGTGTCTCCTCTGTGCTTGCTTTCTTGCAGTCGATCACCCATAAGTCGTTAAGCTTCACCTCCTCCCTAGAACCCCAGCCACACGGCAGCTGCTGTGGCCAGGAGGCGGGGGCGGTTCCCGTGGCAGTGAGACCCTGGCTCTGCCCGATGGGGTCATCCTGGGGTTGAGGCCGCTGCATCACCCTCAGTAATCTTTGTGAGCCCCTTCTTGTCCATCTCTGTAAAAAGGGGATAATAAACCCACCTCATCAGATTGGGGTTTGGATTAAATAAAATAACGTGCACAGGGTACTCAAAGCAGTGTCTGGCCTACCATCCGTCATCGATTAATATCTGCTATTATTAATAGTATTATTTATACTGGGAAGGAGATGATGTCTCCCCACACTCACAGGTTAGGGTTCCGGAAACTGTGACAGACTCCCGGCACCCCCTGGAGCTCAGGGCCACACGGGGCTCTGGGGGAGGACATGTCAGTGAGCTGGTGAGTTGTGCGGGCTCACAGAGGCTGCGACACTGGGCAAGGCCACTTCCTGCCATCGGTGCTGCTCCAGCCCAGAGTCTAAGAGGCATTTAGGTCTGGGAGTCCTGGGCCCAGCACCCTGCCCTTCCTTAACCCCTCCAGCCCTGCTCCTGTCCCCCAGGAAGCAAAGGCAGGGTCAGTCTCAGAATGGAGTCAAGAGCACTAGCTTCTGTGCCCTGCTCTACCTCCTGAGCTGCACATCCCCGGGCGAGTTACGGTCCCAGGAATGGGAATCTGGGCAGATGGCAGACTGTAGAGCAGAGCACATTACGATGTCTCACGGGGGGACCTTGAGGCCTGGAGGGTGGGTGAGTGACTCATCTAAGGAGGTCCAGCAGGTTAGTGGCTGAGTGGGACTGGAGCCCGATCTGAGCCAGAGCATTCTACCATGCCCTGCACTGCCAAGTCACACACCAAGCCTCAGTTTCCTTGTTTGGAAAATGGGAGTAATGATGGCCACCCCACAAGGTTGTTTCGAGGATGGAGCAAGATAATGGATGGGAAATATTTTGCAATTGAGAATGCATCATCCAAGTATACACTGGGACTAGTGAATCCTGTTAATGAGGAGGCGGGGAAAGAGAAGGAGGAGGGGAAGGAAGAAAATGACCGAAATGAAATGGAAGCTAAAAAAAATCAGTAATTCTTCTGGAGTTCGTTCTCTGGTATATTTCCAGTGCCTAGAATAGTGCCTGACAACAAGTAGATGCTCAACTGTATCCTGAATAAAGATGCCCCTCCCTTCACCCCTGCCTCCTGGGCCCAAGTGTGGCCGGAGGGGAGGGTGCCAGTCACGACCGGGTCCTTACCCTTTGCCTTTGAGCCAAGGGAGAAAGAAGGTGGTCCTGTCAAAACCACAGGGTTCAAGCCCTGCTTCCGGCTGGTAGTGGAGTTCCCCAAGGGGGGGGCCACGTTTTTTACTTTATTATTTTTTTAATTTATTGATTTGAGAGGGAAAGAGAAACATTCATCTGTTGTTCCACTTATTTATGCATTCATTAGCTGTTTCTTGTATGTGCCCGGACTGGAGTTCAAACCCATGACCTTGGCGTATCGGGATGATGCTCTACCACATTTTATCTCCAGTGACCACTGAGTGGTGTCTTTCTGAGGTCCAAGGTGCCAGCAATTGCGTGATGCTACTAAGGAGAGTACGGCAGACTTGCTTCCGGAGAGGGATGGGGTAAAGGCTGCACGACGGTGTGAATGCACTTAATGCCATTGAACTGTGCGCTTCAAATGGTTAGGGTGGTACTTTTAACAAATAAAAACAACTTCAAAAGCGAGGAAAGGAAAATGACCTGAAAGTGGGGTTTTTTTACCTATGTTTATTTTGTATTTATTAAAAGAAGTCTTTTTGATTTATTTAGATATCCGTTTTTTAAGTCAAAATCTCTCTTGCGTGTGCATAAAAAAGGAAATTATAGCAAAACAGACCGGCTAATGTACAGTTGACCCTGAAGAATGGGGGTTCGAACTTCAGGGGTTCGCGTATATGTGGACTCTTTTCAATGATTGCTGTAAATGGATTTTCTCTCTTTTATGGTTTTCTTGATAACATTTTCTTTATTTCATCGTTAGAATACAGTATGTAACACATACAACATACAAACTCTGTGTGAATGGACTGTTTATGCCATCAGCAAGGCTTCCGGTGGGTGTTGGACCATTTGTAGTTAAGTTTTGGGTGAGTGAAAAGTTACACTTGGGTTTTCCACGGCACAGGGGGCTGGCACCCCTGATCCTCGTGTGGTTCAAAGGTCAACTGCAGCCCTAAAATTTCCTCACGCTCAGAGTCCAACTGCCCCAAGTCCCATTTTGACTCGGTCCGCGGGGTTTTCCTACACAGGCCCCCCTCGGAGCCAGCGGGAGCGCGGTTCTGCACCATGGCTCCCGAGGCTCTCCACCGTCGTCCCCAGAGTTTTTTGCCAGTCAGAATTAGAGCCCCGGGAGTTCTAATTCTCTGGGGAGAAAGAGGGCTCTGGGTTGTGAACGTGAGTCCCCGCATTACCTCCTGAAATAATCGAGATGGGAAAGGAGTGAGGAAGAATGCTAAAGGACTCTGAACGATAACACAAAAAATAAGGATTTGGGTGATGTCTGCTGGGGCCTGGAAGGAGGGGGCCGAGCCCCTGGACAAGCAGAGGCGGGACCAGAGCTGGGCCAGGGAGGAGGCCGCCGGAGGGCTCACGGTGGGGGGACTCGGGCCGTGCAGTCTGGCGGCTGAGGCGGGTGTGTCTCCTGCTCTGAGCGGAGCTGCGGATGCTCTGCATGCTCCCCACAAGGTCGCTCAAAGGGGGTCACACACCGCAGCCTGGAGGCGGGGACACTGGGGAATGAGGGAGAAGGGACAGGGCAGATCCACAGCCGGGTGAAGAGGACCGAAGCGAGCACACTCGGGCAGCAGCTGGTGGGAGGGGCGGGAGAGGCCCGAGAAGCCTCTCAGGGTGTGGGATCCGTGCAGCCCCGGGACAGAGCGCAAGCCGTCGGGTTTCTGTGTAGGGTGCCAGATAAAACACCGGATGCCCAGGTCGATTTGAATTTCAGATAAATCATACAAATTTTAGCATGAGTAAAATATGTGGGATATACTTATACTGAAAAATTGAAATCGAAGGTTAACCGGATGTCCTGTATTTTTATTTGCTAAATCTGGCAACACTGTTCTCTGTGCAAACAAAGGGGGAGCCCAGAGGACTAAAGGCCTGGGGACATCTGAGCTTCAAACAAAATCCTCACAAGGACTTTGGGGGAGGAGTGGTCTTAGCCGCATTCTATACAGGAGGAAACTGAGGCACAGGGAGTATGAAGGGTTCCCAAGACCGCAGGGCTGGTGAGCGGCAGAGACAACCTATGAATACAGGTTGTATTCATAGCCGGCCTGTCTGACCCAGAAATCTCCCCCAGGTGGCTGGCTGACTTTGACCTCTCAACCCCAGCTCAGAGGACAGGCCGTTCTGACAGTGGAGGTCCGGTGCAGGCAGCGAAGGGTGAAGGTCCAGGCTCCGGTTTGGGGGGGAGTGGAAGAGACAGCTTCTTGCATTCTCCCTTGTACCCCTGTGGTGAGACCCAGGGACCAAGAAGATGGGAGCTCACCTAACCTCCCACAGCTCCCCACTGCCCACAGGTGGGCGCAGGCCTTGGGCTTGGTGAGTCCTCTTCCCACCCCCTCCCTCTGCAGGCCAGGACAGGTGCTGCTCCCTCCGCCTGGTAGATGTATCACTGCCATTTTCTCGTGGGTAATTCTCCCTCAAACATCAGGCCGGTGAGTTTCAAACCTTTTGGATCAACATCTGCAGGAAGAAATACATTTAATATCCTAATCCATAACATTATCTGGTTAGAAACATAGGTAGGGGTAGAACTAAAACTAACATTTCTCAGATCAGTATTTCCTAAGTGTGATGTTTTAAATTCCTCTACTCTGTTTCACTAAACACGTCATTCCGGTCACCACGGTCAGGACTACTAAATTGGTTTCATCATACTCTGGTTTCTCTTCAGATCTCATAAATCTTTTGCCTTTTACTAAATTGGTTTCATGACTCGTTAATGGGTCGCTACTCACAGTTTGAAAAAGACCACTTTCAATCCTGGCTTAAAAATTGCTCTCTCATTGGAGAGGGCTTCCTGTCGCCTCAATGTCACTCCCTCCCCGGAATATCAACAATGGCAGGTCTTGCCCTTTGTATCACTCAGAGGCTGGTAATTATCTCTTCAGAGCCTGGCTCCACCTCTGGACTGTGAGCCCAGGGCAGGGACGTGTCTGGGTTTGCTCAGCACTGCACACCCTGCCCGCCATGCCTAGCACAGGGTCTGGCACAGGTGCTCAGCAAGTGTTTTCACGTGAATAAATGAGCAAAGACAACAGCCTGTTCCCTCCAAGCCTACCTGCACCCTGCCCTGTGACCTCCAGGTTGCAGCCATATGACCTCGTTCCTCAGGGACCCGATTCGGAAGAGAAGTTGATCTCAGAGCTGGGGCAGAGAGACGGAGTGTGCATTTGTGCACTGGTGGGTGAGGAGGGGTCAAGGACAAGTTTGTCCTCGTTTGAAAAGGATTAGGCTTGAGAATCAGGGTGGGGGCAGGGACACCTTTCTCATAACCCTGCTTTGTGAATAGTGAGTTCCCTGTTGCTTGGAGTTCCAAAAAGGCTGCACAAGCATTGGCACAAGGGAGAGGGTCTGACGAGTGGACTGATGGGGTCCCCGATAATTCTGCTCTATGGGGAAACCCAGGCTGCAGATTAATAAAGCCTCCTTACAGGAGGGCAATTGGGAGCCACTGTGGAATCCAGAAGAAGGGGAGACCAGCTGCAAGAGGCTGTACTGCTCTTCCTAGTCCCTGACTTCCTCCCACATCCCACCCAGGGGAGGCTGACCAGGCTGGAGGCCCTGAGGAGCTGAGGGTGACTTGGTGGCCCCATGACTCCCTGGGCTTCCACCCACCCTGGAAGCAGAGCTGGAGGGCAGAGAGGAAAGTGTTTGCCAGCTGGCCCAGGAGAGCTGGTGTCTCCACCCTACAGGGAGAGAGAGGAGGTGTGAATGCCAGGGCCAGGCCAACCTGGGGTCATACCTGAGGAGTGGTAACAAGCTGGAAGGGCTGTGGGCATTGCCCCACCACCTTGCTTGCAAAGGTCACCCAAACCTGTTTGACTCCCTACTCAGAACAGCTGCAGCTGAACTGCCCTGGCTCCCCAGCACCTGCCTCCAGCATCCGTGGGCTCTAGCAACTGGGTGGCCTGCAGGACTCTTTTCGGAGTCTGCGCAGGGTCCCTCTCTTCCCCCATGCCACCACGCTCACCTTCCTCCCACCTGGGAGGCCCCACCTGTCCTTCCCACCTGTCCCTCCCAGTCCTCAGCCCCTGTTGGCTGCATGCCTCTCCTTGCATGTCTGTAGTGTGAGGCACCGAGCTCGGCTCCTTGCATTTCTCCACCAGTCATCGCAACTCTTTGAAGTGGGGGCAAACCGACCCCACTTTGTGGATTAGGGGAAGGGGGCGCTAAAGGACGTGAGGCTGGTCACTACCTCTTCTGCCCCCTACGCCATAGCACCCTGTTTCAACTCCGTGACAACACAGGTCACGCTGTCCTGGGTGATTTGCTTAAGCTCTGAGGATAGGAACCATACTGAGTTCAACCTTGTAGTCCCAAAACCTAACATGTGATTGGCATGGAGCACATGCTCAGAAAAATGTTCATAGAGTGAACTGTTTGCCCAAGGCCCAACAGCTAAGAAGTATGTAAGCCATAATTCGAACTCAAAGCTTCCTGGATCTCAACCCAACCCCACACCCTTCACCCTCCTCCAGGAAGGTTTCCCTGATTTACTCAGAATCTTGGACATTTGAATGTGTTCCTATCCCTCCTCCCATCTCTGAAAGCAGGTCCTGGGATAGGGTCTCAGCCTTGTTCTGACCCCCCACCCCAACCCCGCCAGCTCTGCCTCCAGAGCCCAGGAGGCGCTCTGTGGCATGTGAGATGCCCAGGCCGGGGACGGAGGGCCCAGGAAGCAAGGGCCTCCGTCAAGTCAATGGTGTCTTTCTGCCTGTGGGCCCGGCCACCTGCCTCATGACCGCTGCTCTCTGACCATGATTCTGCCTGGGGCTGGGCCTGCCAGCTTCTCACAAGAACCAGCCCAGGCCTTGGTATTCTCTGGGGTGGGTCCAGGTGGGGCACCTGATCCTCTGCTCATTTTGCTGCAATTCAATATCAGCCTCCAATTTGCACGCTCTGCTGCCATCTGTCCCTCCCTCCGGCCTCTGCTGGGGGAAGGGAAAACAGATATTCTCCACAGCACTGCTGAGGGCCCTGGGAATCCCTCGGGCTGGCTTCACATCCAGGCCTTGGTATGGAGGGACTGCTGTGCCCACCAAGAGAGCAAGGCCCGGATGTCCAGAGGGCTGGGGGCAGGCCTCAATGCCACCTCTTAGGCTGCAAGGCTGTGGGATCCCAAGTCATTCAGGCTTCCGGGTGAGCAAATGTAAAAGGACCCGTGCATGGCAAGTGGTCAAAAACATGAGTCCAGGCTTCCTCAAGGGCTGAGGGCCTGTGGCTCGGGGAAATCCTGGCCTTACCTAACCACCCGCCTTCTGGCTGTGATAGTGGCCCTTTCTCTCTGGTTCTACTTGCTGAATGGCTGTTTTCTTGGGATTTTAAGGCACTTGAAACAGTTCATTGTATTTTTTTATTCATGCAACAAATAGTTATTGAGCACCAGTTGTGTGCCAAGTACTGTTCTGGGCTTTGGATATATCAGGGGACAAAACTGACAAAGACCCTGGCCTGGCGGAACTGACAGTGGGGGGCAGTTTGTTACATGCCCCTCCTCAGCCTGTTCTCCTCCACTCTAAACAACCTCAGTGAAAAGAGCTGGAAGAGCCCCAGCTGGTGTGGCTCAGTGGATTGAGCGCAGGCTTACAAACCAAAGGGCTGTTGGTTCAGCTTAGTCAGGGCACGTGCCTGAGTTGTGGGCTGGGTCTCAGGTGGAGGGTGTGTGAGAGGCAAACACACATTGATTACCTTTCTCCCTCTCTCCCTCCCTTCCTCTCTATCTAAAAATAAATACAATCCTTTTTTAAAAAATATATTTTATTGATTATGCTAGTACAGTTGTCCCATTTCCCCCCCTTCACTCCACTCCATCCTGCACACCCCCTCCCTCCCACATTCCCCCGCTATAGTTCATGTCCATGGGTCATACATATAAGTTCTTTGGCTTCTACATTTCCTATACTATTCTTACTCTCCCCATGTCTATTTTCTCCCCACAATTTATGCTACTTACTCTCTGTACCTTTCCCCCCTCTCTCCCCCTACCACTCCCCTGTTGATAACCCTCCATGTGATCTCCATTTCTGTGGTCCTGTTCTAGTTGTTTGCTTAGTTTGCTTTTGTTTTTGTTTTAGGTGTGGTTGTTATTAACTGTGAGTTTGCTGTCATTTTTACTGTTCATATTTTTTATCTTCTTTTTCTTAGATAAATCCCTTTAACATTTCATATAATAAGGGCTTGGTGATGATGAACTCCTTTAACTTGACCTTATCTGAGAAGCACTTTATCTGCCCTTCCATTCTAAATGAAAGCTTTGCTGGATAGAGCAATCTTGGATGGAGGTCCTTGTCTTTCATGACTTGGAATACTTCTTTCCAGCCCCTTCTTGCCTGCAAGGTCTCTTTTGAGAAATCAGCTGACAGTTTTATGGGAACTCCTTTGTAGGTAACTGTGTCCTTTTCTCTTGCTGCTTCTAAGATTCTCTCCTTATCTTTAATATTGGGTAATGTAATGATGATGTGTCTTGGTGTGTTCCTCCTTGGGTCCAGCTTCTTTGGGACTCTCTCAGCTTCCTGGACTTCCTGGAAATCTATTTCCTTTGCCAGACTGGGGAAGTTCTCCTTCGTTATTTGTTCCATTAAGTTTTCAATTTTTTGCTCTTCCTCTTCTCCCTCTGGTACCCCTAAAATTCTGATGTTGGACTGTTTAAAGATGTCCTGGAGGTTCCTAAGCCTCTCCTCATTTTTCTGAATTCTTGTTTCTTCATTCTTTTTTGGTTGGATGTTTCTTTCTCCCTTCTGGTCCACACCGTTGATTTGAGTTCCAGTTTCCTTCCCATCACTATTGGTTCCCTGTACATTTTCCTTTGTTTCTCTTAGCATTGCCTTCATTTTTTCATCTAATTTGTGACCAAATTCAACCAATTGTGAGCATCCTGATTACCAGTGTTTTGAACTGTGCATCTGATAGGTTGGCTATCTCTTTGTTGCTTAGTTGTATTTTTTCTGGAGCCTTGATCTGTTCTTTCACTTAGGCCATATTTTTTTTTTTGTCTTGGCACACCTGTTACGTAAAGGGGCGGAGCCCTAGGTGTTCATGGGGTGGGGTAATGCTGGTCGCTGAGTTGTGACGCTGTACGTGGGGGAGGGGACGAGAGGGAGCAATGGCACTTGCTCCACTCTCCGCTGGATTTCAGTCACTCCCTCCACTACCCACAATCAAATTGGGCCCCTCTGGTGCTGGTTCCTGAGTGGGTGGGCTTGTGCATGCTCTAGGCACAACGAGCTCTCCTGTGAGGCTGCGAGTTTCTCCCGCTGCTGCCTCAACCCCCACGGGTGTTTTCAATCAGTGGTTTGAGGGTTTATTTCCCTGAGCTGGAGCCCTGGGTTGCGCGGTCTGTCACCCGGTCCACCAGCTGCTGCCTCGCCAGCCAGCTGCAGCTTTGCCCACCCCGCTCCACAGTCCACCACCTCGCTGGGTCCGCCAGCCACCACCTTACCACGAGTCCTCTCCAACCTGGCTGCCCGTCTCCGCCCCTCCTACCGGTCTGGGTGAGTGTTTCTTCCTTATCTCCTTGGTCGTCGGACTTCCATACAGTTCGATTTTCTGTCAGTTCTGGTTGTTTTTTGTTTTTAAATTGTTGTTGTCCTTTTGGTTGTGTGAGGAGGCACAGTGTGTATACCTACGCCTCCATCTTGGCTGGAAGTCTAAAATCAAAGCTTCAGTGCGGAGGTGCCCTTCAGGTCGAGGCCAAGCTCGAGAGGAGCCGTTGAGTAGCCTGAACCCCAAACGCTATTATCTCCGCACCTGAAGTCGCAGGAGCAGACGCCGGCACCTGGAGCCCCAGGAACTCTGTCCACACTCCTCCCCCGGAGTGGAAAGTCTCAAAATCCTTTCTTTCTTTCTTTCTTTCTTTTTTTTTTTTTAAAGAAGAGATGAATTATAAATTTTAGAAAATAGTGTTTACTCACAGATGTCATCCTTACCCGTCTTATCAGCACAGCTTGAATTAAAGTTGTGTCCAAGGAGAGCAACGGAACGTGTGTGCTGTTCTTCACAAAGTTAAACAGAGTTACCGCACGACGCTGCAACTCTCCTGCTGGGTGTGCATCCGAAGAGCTGAAACCATGTCCACACAAAACCTCATGCACACATGTTCACAGCAGCACCGCTCACAGCAGGCGAAAGGAGGAGACAAGCCAAGGGCCCAATGACTGGGTGAGCAAAAGGCGGTGTGTGCACACGACGGAACACGGTTCAGCCATAAAAAGGGAGTGAAGGGCTCATATATGCTGTGAAACGTGGATGCATCTCGAAAACATGCGGAGTGAAAGAAGCCAGTCACAAAAGGCCACAAGCTGTGTGATCCCATTTATATGAAATATGCAGAGTAGGCGACTCCATAGAGACAGAAAGTAGATGAGTGGCCACCACGGGCTGAGGAAAGAGAGGAATGGGGAGAGGCTGCTTAATGGGCACAGGGTTTCCTGTTGGGGTGATGAAATGTTCTGGAACGAGACAGTGGTAGAGGTTGCACAATGTTGTGAATTTACTGAATGTGACTGAATTAAAACGCTTTGAGATGGTTGAAGTGGTGAATTTTGTGTTATCTTTTTACAAGATAACGCAGTGCAGGCCTCCCACACTGGATTTCCCGCCCCCTGTGTTTCCCCCGCTTCCCCCGGGGCCTTCGCACATGCTGGTCCTTCTGACTGGGATGCTCGGCTCTTCTCTTACCTAACACGTCTTTAGTCTTTGGGTCTCAGCTACCCATCACTTTCTCAGAGGGACCAGCCTCCCCATTGCATGCTCAAGCGCCACGTGCCATTCCAGTGGAACACATGTCTTGGTCACAGTTACAACATTTATGTGATGAATGTCTCCTCTGCTAAACTACGCGCTCCTGGAGAGAAAGGGGAATGGGCCTATTTTTTGATCCCTGATGTATCCCTAAAGTCTACCTCAGTGCCTGACATAGGCCCTCAATAAATATTTATTGAGCGCATAAATTAATAAATAAATAAATGTCCCTAAGGGAATTCTAATGGATTCACTGCCCCGCCACCCCATCTCAGATAGTTTTCCCATCATTGTCACTGCTGCCATCAAGCTTTCATAGCTGCCGCGACTCCTCATCATAATCGCCACTAATGGGTCAGCATGAAGCCAGCAGAAGCCAGAGATGGCCACGAGGAGGAACAGCCACACTCCCGGGCAGCATAGGTGGCGAGGCAGAGTTGGACAATCCGGGTGAAGTTCAGGCCAATTATTGGTGTTGGGATGAGGGAAGTCACGCACCAAGTGGGGCAACGGCCTGCACTGGAATTGTGAACGTGAATCAGGTCAACGCTGTACAGGATGAGCTTTCTAAGGAATGCTGGTTAAACAAGTAACGAGAGTAACATGCCAAGAATGTGCAGGCAAATGCCTAGCACGTAACAAACATAATGATGGATTCTGGGGATATTAAAGTGAAGGCTTGCAGGGTGTGGCGGGTGGTGGGATGTGCAAGTGGAGGGGGGTACAGAATGACTGTGTGTAGTTGGGCACCGCTGCTCTTTACCGAGATGGGGACACTGGAGGAGGAGCAGTTGTGGGAGAAATGATGAGGCGAGATCTGATGTTCTCATATTGAGGTGCTTCTGGCTGGGTAAGAGCAGGTTCCAGGGAGTTGCAGAAGCCAGAGGCAGTGGGTAGGAGGTAAGGTGGAGTCGGGGGCAGGAGGGGTTCAATGATTATGGGAGGAGCTGGTGAAGGATGTGTTGGAGACAGAGGCTGGAGCGGGGAGAACAGGTGCTGCTTCATGCCCAAGGAAGAGGTAGGAGCTGGTCCCCATCAGGTTTCAGAAGGAGGAAAGGAGAGGCACGAATGAGGTGGCAGGAACTTGAGGGAATGCCCATCTTATGGCTCCTGTTTTCTTTGTGAATAAGGAGCAAACTCAGCTGATCAGAGAGATTGGGAGAGGTGGGGGCTGAGGGCCCTAGAGAGGATTTGGAAGAACTGCCATGGAGCACAGAAAGGGGGCCAGCAGGAGCAGTTGGTGCACAAGACCTGTTGAGGAAAGAAGCCAGGACGTCCAGTGGTTTGCTGCTGTCCGGGGGTATAGCAGCCCAAGGTGCTGGGTCAGCACAAGGGGCAACGGGGCAGGGGGAGGAGGATAGGGAAGGAAGGCTGTGAAGGCCAGAGGGTCTTGGAGTGTGGGGAGACAGGGGCTGGTGGTCTAGGTGAATGAAACTCTGGGGCAAGCAGGTGGGAATGAGGGACCAGAAGCACAGACGGACATGTCCATGGAGCAGAGTGTTTAATTTAAGCTTTGAGAAGAGCAGGTGTTTTAGCAAAGACAAGCTCCAGGGTGTGGCTGTGGGAGGGAGACCAAAATGGAGACGGGGAGGCCTTTGGATTTGAGAACGTTAATGAAGAGAACAGACGTGGACTGTCGCCACCAGGAGGAGAGCTGGGTTTCCAGGGTGGTGAGGAAGAGGGGAGGAGGTTTAAGGATGATGCTGAAGGCTTGTCACAGGGCACTGAGAAAACTGGGGCAGGAACGAAGGAGGAGGAAGCAGAGGACGAAAAGTGGGGAAAAGCTGGATGGCCGAGTGAACTCACAGCTCAGACGGTGAAGGCTGCGCACATGGTGTCCCACACAATCCCTCTGCAGGCCTCTGGGGGGCGGGGCGGGGGCGGCCATACTGGGGAAGTGTCTCTGAGGAAGCCGGTCCCACGGACACCCTTCATTCAGACATCAGCTTCTCTTTCTGAGAACCCCAGAGCAGCCAACTGACCCCAGGGACCCCTCTCTCCATCTAGTCCCCAGAGTAACCACAACTCACCAGATAACTCCCTCAGACTGACACCCCCACTCCCACCCATAGGAGGAACTCTGACCCCTAGTCTCTCCAGCCACCCTTCTTGCCATGCAGGCCACACTTGGGGTTACTTGCACTTCCCTGAACTCTCTGTTCTCTCCTGCCTCCAGGCTCTGGCTTCTTCTTCCTGAAAGGCCTCTCCACCCTGCTGGCTGGCTCCTGGCCCCGAACTACTCTTCCTCTGGGAAGCCTTCCCTGATGACCCAAGACTGCCCTTCCCGAGAGTTCCTAGGGTACTCAGGACTTTCCTGCTCACAGAGCTGACACAGCATTGCCCTGTCTCTGCTCTGGCCTGCCTTCCCTGTGTGGATGGCATAAGAGCTGGGTTTGGGGTCTCTAACACCTGGCCCAGGGCCTGGCCTGGTGTTGAGGCTCTCTAAAAACGTGCTGAAAGACTGAGCTAGTGGGTTGAGCTGGGCTGGGGTGAGCTGCAGGTGATCTAATTAGTTCAGAGGAAGAGTGTCTTGTTCGTTTTTCAGTGACCTTTCTGGGCCGTTGTTCTGGGGCAGAGAGACAAAGTGTCCAGGATGGATCAGAATTACCTGGAAGGCTTTTCACAATGCAGCTGCCCCCCTCCCCGGAGGCCACACTGTCTGTGTTAGGCAGGGTTAGGTTGGGGAGGGGGTGACACGTTCACTTTGAGAACACTCCCTGGGCAGGGCTGACCCTCCCACTCGCCCTGCCCCTCAGAAGTCACTGTCCAAGGCTGACTTCAAGGGTATCTTTGAGGTGATAACAACCAACCCTAGAGCTCAAATCAAGGTCTGCTGGACTTTGAAACCAATGCACTTGACCTCCACACTGTGCCGCCTCCACCACGACCACCACTCCCACCCCTACTTTGATCCAAACCACCACTACCCACCATCTCAGGTGTCACCACCATCACCTTCTCACCAGGCCCCTCATCCCAGGGCCACCTCGGCCACGCCCTCAGCACAGCTCGGTCTCAGGGAGCAGCTCCTGCTGAACCCCAACCCCGCCCGCAGCAGGCTCACCATATTACAAGGCTCATGTTTTTGCACCCACTACCCAAGGACAGGCTAAACACTGGCTGGGGTCCTTGTCCTTGAGATTCATCTTTGCCCCAGAATTCAATGTCCTTAATCATTGCCGTGCCTTAGAAATGTGCGTACACATGTGTGTGTGTGTGTGTGTGTGCTTCTGAGAGGGCCCACAACTTTCTTCACTTCTCACAGGATCTTTGAGCCTCTGCGTACATGCCTACGTCGTCCCTCGGAGAACTCTTCATATGTCAAAAAAACGCCATTTAGACACAGCTGACTCCAGGCACTTTCTCACGCCCTCACCCTAGCCTTTCTCAAGCTCTATATCTTTACAGTTTTCCGTATCTGCCTTCCCCACTACAGTGTCGGCTCTCTGAGGGCAGGGGTCACAGGGGTCCCCCTTAGTTTCTACAGCTGCTCCAGCCACAGCGCATGCTCGGATGGTGCTTCCTGTAACCAGGCCACCGTCTCACCTGTTATGCTGTTCCAGAAATGAATTCTCTTTCAAGAAGCTTACAACTAGCAGACAAGCACTTTTTTTACCCCAGGGTGACGCCTCAGGCCTTACCTCTGAATTCCCCCTGTACCTCACTGCACACAGGCCCAGGAGCTTGCCTTGAAGGCAGTGGGAATGGGTCATCTTGGTGGGCTGTTCCACACAGGCAATCCAGCTATCTGCCCCAGGCATGCTCACATGTCCAGCCAAAGCTTCTGGGTGTCTTTACATCAAGTCCCAAGTTCTCAGCAGACTCAGCTCATTGCACCCTGCACCCACCCCTCATCTAGTTGCACCCCTCTTCGCTCCCCAACTCATCACCCTAGAGAATTTCCAGTTACTTCATCCCTCTTGAATGGGTGCCCTGCACGCCCTCATACTACCCAGAATACCATATGGAGACTGTCCCAGATGCAACGCCCCTGCCCCCCCAGAACACCTCCTTCCATAGAGCTCTGCCTACACTCCCACATCCCTGTGTGAGTCCCCTTTGCTGAGAAGCTCTCTTTAACCCAACCCATCCCCACCCTCCTCAAGCCTCCTCCCTCCCTGCCCCCAGCTCGAGACCAGTCCGGACTTATTCTGGGTGCGGTTCTCCTCCCCTCCACCAAGCACAATTCCTTTCCTCAAGCAGACATCATCCCACCCTTGCTTGGGTCATAGACAGAAATGGGGGTGGGACTGACCGTACAGAGCCCATGGGGGTGCGTGAGGGAAGTGAGGAGTGGAGTCTGAGCTCTGAGCAGCCACTACTGGAGCAGGAGGTGGGCCACGTCCCTGAAGAGACCAACACTGCCGTTCTCTCCAAAACGGTGGGGACTGCCTGGAGTGGCAGAGGACAATTATCACAGAGCTCCAGGAATTCAAGGGCCATCGGCAGTTTCCACATAGTTTCCTGCAGCAACAGGAGATAGCCCTGGGCCTCCAGGACTTGTCCAGCAGTGGCCAGGCAGGGGTCCCTTCCCCCAGGGTAGAGAGTGCAGAGTGGGTTTGGGGGCTGAGGTCAGGTTGAGAGGGGATGGGGTCCATATTCCAGAACTCTACAGTCAGTTTCAGGGGGAACTGGGCAACCCCCAGACCCTTGGCGTATCAGTGATTGGCTGCCTGGTGGTGCTTACTGGGCCCTGGCTGCATGAAGGCTGGAATGGGGGCTCTCAAGCTGCTTGTTTTGTTTTGAAGCACCAGGCTCTGAACATTTCCCTCGCACATTTCCATCGAGTAACTCAGCCATAAAGAACCTCAGGTTTTCCTTGGAATTCCGTCAACTCAGGGTGGCACAGCTCGCTATCTGCTGCAGATCCGAGTCGGCCTCATTCATCTTCTGTTAACAAGAAATGGGGAAACAAATTAATCATCACTTACCTGCACTCCGCTCGGTCGGCTACATTTTTCAAAGCATGACCTCCATGGCCGTGGTGGGAGTGGGAATAGATAAGAGAAGGTGTCTGTGCTGGTGAAAAGGTGGAAAACGATTAACCACTCCAACCCCACAGAGCGTGCAACTGAGGTCCAGAGAGGCAAAGAGATTTTCCTAGACCGCCCAGCAAACTGGGACTAGATATCACATTTGAACGTAAGTGTCTGACTCCTAGACCAGAGAGCTTTCCATCAGGCCGCCTGCCCTCCCCACCTCCCCAAGGACCACAGAGACCCTCATACGCATGATTTACCCCGCTTTACATGTGTGGGTCCCTATTCCTCACGAGGACCGAACACCCTCTCTCCTGCCCTCTGGAGTCTTTGACCAATCTGTTTATTCAAGAGCAAATGCCAAGAGAGTCCATAATGTATGATTCTATTTTTATAAAGTACAAACCCAGATAAAATTGATCTGTGCTGTCACAAGCTAGGATGGCAGTCATCCTTGAAGGAGGTGACTGGGAAGGGAATGATAAGAGTGCTAGGGTGTGGGTCACATCCTGGCTCTCCATCAGAGTTCTGGCTGCACAGGTGTGTTCAGTCGGCAAAGGTGTCCCAGGGTGTGCGCCCTGATGACACATGCATCTTAATGTGTGTTTGTAATACTCCAATTAGAAGATTTTAAGGGTAAGCGATCAATAAATATTTACCATGGATTGATGAAAGAAAGCACATTCAAACTGTTTCTAGGAAATACTGTAAATATTGGGTAAGGCTGCACCCCGCTCAGCAGTCCACAGTGCTGTGCAGGCTCTCCCTGCCCCCCCACTTGGCCAGTCAGCCAGAGGCTCAACAGGGCGGGAGCTTCATTAGGACCAATGACCTCCGGCCCAGTTTACACCCAGCCTCCTGGGATTGGTGCCACTGTTTGCAGTGAGTAAGGACCCTGAGGGGAACGCCCAGCCTCATGGCAAAGATAGAGCCATAGAGCCAGTGCTGAGGGGAAGAAGGGCAAGCAACGGCAGGCATAAAGCGCCCTTTTCAGAGGGGACAGCTAGACCCCAGATCCTGGTGCAACTCTGAGCTGTGGGCTGACTCAGGCAGATGCAATGACATTATCTTTCAGTTTTTTTCTTTCTTTTCTTTCTTTTTTTTAAGATTTTATTTATTTTTAGAGAGAAGGAAGGGAGGGAGAGAAACATCAGTGTGTGGTTGCCTCTCGCACTCCCCAAACTTGGGCCTGACCTGCCACCCAGGCATGTGCCCTGACTGGGACTCGAACCAGCAACGCTTTGGTCCGAAGGCTGGCACTCAATCCACTGAGCCATACCAGCCAGGGCAGCTTTCAGATAGTTTCTGACTGGCCCTTGTGGGAGAAGGACACATCTGAGTGTATGAGTGTGTACTGGTACGAGTGTGTGCCTGGGAACATGGCTTTTCTCTTGGTGATCCATCTGCTTGGAACATCCTGCCCGCCCTGCCTGGGACCCTCCAGCCCTGGTCTCTACCTGGCAACATCCTAGGCAGGCTTCCAGGTTCAGTTCAAAGGTCTCGTGTGGCCTGATACCGCCCTGTCTCCCAGGCAGAATTACTCCTGCCCTCCTGCTCTGGGCCCACTGTGTGAACTTGCACTTGGCCCCGGACTCAGACGGGTGGTGTGTGTGCTGTCTCCAAGCCTAGACTGGAGGGCAGGAACTCAAACCCCAGCTCTCCCTGGATTGTTTAAGGCACAGATGTGTGCAGGGAGCTCTGGGATTAGGGTTAATCCCTCTAAACAATGAAAATCATTAGCAGATTAATTAAGAGCCCTGTTTGGAGTGCTAATTCAAAGACTAATAATCTTTTTGCTTGAGCAAGGTCCGATGCTTGGATAAGACCTGTCTGTATTGTGTTACAGTATTGATCAAGGCCGGGCCCTGGCTGCGGGACGCCTGAGTATGCAATTCACACGTGATTCCTCCGGTAATTCGGGCACATTTCTTTCTCTTGCTGACAAGCATTACACTGACTATAATAAACTAAGGAAACCTCGGGTAAAACAACACACAACTACACTTGTCAGTAGTGGAATAGCCATAAATTTCATGAATGCATTTCTTTTTCTTTTTGGTGCATGTTTGCCCAGGTTCTGATCAGAATGTGAACTATATGAGTGACTCCATAGCATTCATTTATTCATCCACTCATTCATTCACTCATTCATTCATTCAGCATATACTCAGCCCTGTCGTAGTCCTAGGCTATAGGCCAGGAGCTCTGGAAAATGCTTGCATGTAAATAAGACATGATCCTCATCCCTCCAAGAGCTTGTCTTCCAATGACATTGGTGACCCCAGCACCCCCCGGGGACACAGGATGCTGTGAGAGGAGGCTGACGAGATGGCCAAGGAAGTCTGAGAAGGTTCCCTGGAGGAGGCAGCATTTGGGTAGTCAGCATTTGGATACGTGGGATTTTGCTCCTAGCAAGACATATTATTTCCTTCTATAAAAGTAATTCATGCTTCAGAGTGGCCAAAACAAATCCTGAGAAAGAACACAGTGGGAAGAGTCACACTTCCTGATTTACACTCACTGCAGAGCCGCGGCGCACTCTGTGTCCAGCATCAGGCCCATGTGGCGTTGACGTAGGAAGGATATGACAGGTCAGTGGGGTAGACCTGAGAGCCCCGAAATAAGCCCGCATATTTACAGGTAATTGGTTTTCAGCAAAGGTGCCAGACAAATCACCGAGGAAGTAATCATCTTGTCAACAAGGGATGCTGGGACGACTGGACATCTACATGCAGCCCGTGCATTTGAACCCCTACCCCAAAGTTAAGTCAGAGTTATCAAAGACCTAAACGGCCAGGGCAAAACTGTAAAACTCTCGGAAGAAGACATCTCGGATGTTCAACATCATTAGTCATTACAAAAATGCAGATTGAAACCACAAGGGGCTAGTGGCTTCATGCCCACCAGGCTGGGTATGATCAAAAACACAGACAATAACAAGTGTTGCCAGGGACGTGAGGAGATCGAGATCATCATACGTGGCAACGTCACTCTCATACGTGGCAACATCACTCTCATACATGACAATGTAAAATGGTGCAGCTGCACCAACCTCTAGGAAAACTGTAACAGTTTTGCAAGCGACCAAGCACGGGAAGGGCGCAGAACCGTGCCTGGCGCATGGTAAAACTCAGCACCCTTAGCCGCTGTGACTGTTTCTGAGGTTGCACAGCTAGTCTGCAGCAAGGCTGGCGGCTCAGGCCTGCGGCTCCTGGCCCAAAGTCCAGTCCCTTCTAGAGAAGTGCGGGAGCAGGGAAGACCATCCCGCGTAGAGGGGATCCAGGCGGTGTGGTGTGAGGCTTGTACAACTTGGGAGGAGCTCTTTGAGGAAAAGAACAAAATTTACAAAAATATATGGCCACGTGAACAGATTGCTAGGGTCTCTTCTAAGCTCATAAAGGGCCCATGCAAGCGAGGGACCTTAAGCTTCATGGCTCTTCAGTCCACCTCCGCGACCACATGTGGGTGCGACCTGAGTGGGGGGCTGGGCCGGCCGGCCCTGCGGTCTCTCCTAAGATGAAGACGTGTGATGCTGCATCCTGCAGTCCTTGCACTCGGACCCAAGAGGGGCGAGCAAGGTCCTGCTCTGGCTCAGTGCTTCAGAGGGCTCCGCATGCCACATGTGTACACGTTATCAGGGGCACCTCGTACACTGAGGGTGGAGCATGGCCTGGAATCTCAGCATCCACTGCAGGGAGGAAGGCTGTTCAGGGCCTAGGGAAAAGCTTCTCCACCTCCCTCACTCTGCGTTCTTGAAACAAAAAGCCGCTGAATCTCAGCGCTGGGAAGGTGTGGGCGTTGTGCGCTGCGCGCCGGAGGCCGACACTGATTTTGCAGAGGAGTGCAGGCAGGATTTGAGAAAGAAAGTGCTTACAATAGACTAATGAACTCAGCCAGCCCTTCCTCCGGGGTAGCAGGGAGGTAACAGACTCCCACCTAACAAAGTCTCGCTCCCCAGAAACGCCGAGTGTCCCTACTCTTGCTTCTCTTCGTGCCCCAGTTTGTGTCTCTAGATGCACTTAGGAACTAGCGCAGTGATCACAAAGTCGCATGTGGTAGTTGAGGAATGTTTTGCAAGACTGATTCTTATAATGCTTCTGCTTGTGTGTTTATAGGTCTAGACGGGATGTGTAGGAAACACCAAGCCAGTTCTTCACACCCCTCTACAGCGCCGGTTCTAAAGGTGCAGCGTGGGGGTCCCCGAGGGTCTCTGAGCCCTTCCAGAGGGTCCGTGAGGTCAAAGCCATTTTCATCATAATACTCGGACACCACCTGCCCTTCCCCCGAGTGTCCTCGCAGTGCGTGATGTCAGCATTGCTCTGACAGATAACGCAATGTGTGTTTGCATGTTTTTTTTTAAAGTTATCGATTTTAATTTCTAATATGAGAAATATTGATAGTTATGATTTACATAAACAAAAGCCCTTTGGGATTTTCAGTGATTTTTAAGAGTGTAAGGACTTCTGACCTAGAAGTGTGTGAGGACTGGTGTTCTGTTGATCCACAGGTCACTTTAAGAAGTTTTCACCGTACGAGGGGTAGCAGTTTATATAATAAACTAACATTTTGTGATTTTTTGTGACAGCGATCATATATCACATGCCACCTAATTTTTTTTTTGTACACGATACAGGAAATTTGTGGTTTAATTCTGAGTCCAAGTATTGCTTTGAGAATTAGAGTGATAATTTCCAGCCTCTGTAAAGTTTCTCCAAATTAAAGTTAATAAAAAACAAAGAACTACAATGACTGAAGCAAGTTTATCTAATTTGGCATGGTTGTCAACAGAACAAAAACTATGCGGCAATCTTGATTGTAATCGTGAATCTGGTGGCTCTCTTATGTCAAAGAAAACATGTTGTTGAATAAACATGCAGTCATTGGGGAACCATGCATGTATTTGCATAGTTCCACCAGACACAGCCAGTCCCTCCGCAGCAGCATGCCGGCCAAGTGCAACAGCGATGGAGTGCAGTCCTCTGATACTTTGTACCTTTCAGCTCTATAATAATCACAGCTTTACACATTACCTTTTTTTGTTGTTACGACAGCATATGGTCCGTGTAGGCTGAGAGAATATATTTTATGTAACACTTTGACACGTTTTTAGCTTGACTGATAACTTTTTAACACTTAGATACTTGGTATGAGAACCTTGCCTGGGTCCCACAGAAGTGAAGGGTGGGCCTGGCACTTTGGACAGGGTTGTCATTTCTCACCGAAGTGGCCAACAGTTCCCAGGATGTTCAGGGCTCACATCTGACATGGTTTGCTCAAGCTGCTGGCTTTGCTACGGAGGGAAAGAGGGAGGTGAGGGTGGAATCCGCGTGTCAGCTTGAATCACAGTGCCCACAGCCCTGGAGCGGCCCAAGCAGTGTGGAGAGTCACTGCCCCTACACAGGGAAGCCCTTGGAGCATGCTGTGTGGAAGGCAGACCATTCACATACGCAGAGGCCAGGACAGGGAGACCAACCGGGGCCATTCCTCCTGCCCCCAGTACCCGATGTGGGCTGCAACCATGAACCTGAGCCCTGGGTGAGAGTGAAGGGCAAAGCGCCTCCCTTGGGCAGGATTGCTCTTGAGGGAGGCTGGGTCTTGGGCTATGACTAGTTCAAGGGAACTTCAGGCCCGATATTCCCTGTGGCTTGGAGTTTCTCAACACTGGTTGCCCATCAGCCTGGGAATCTGGGTCAGAAGGCCTTGCTCAGACCTCATCTTCACATCTCCACAGAGGCTGCTCTTGAAAAGAACCAGGTGCAGAGGGTGCTGGGGTGGCAGCCAATGGGAATCCAGCTCAGTGTCCAGCAAGGCAGAGGAAGCCCCACCCCCTTCACCTGATCTGCATGGACCTCCCTGTCTCCTCTCACTCGTTTGCTTCCCAGCACAGAAGGAAGGATGGGAAAGTGGAGAAAGTGTGACCCTGTCAATTTCTGTTGTCCCCTCTGCCCAACAAGAGGTATGAGGACACATACTAGTTGAGGGTTAGAGAGAGCCATGCCCTCTTCCTCCTCATCATCTCTATCACCAGTCACCCCTAATGAGCAGCCACACAGGGTGCTGCCCAGGGTTCAAAAGGCGATGCCATTTCCCCTCCCATCCCCTGGCCCCCAGGCGTCTCAGGGACAGGAGACTCCAGAAGACATGGGAGCCGACTGGACCAGGACAGAAGGTCAAGGCAAAGGGTGGAGATAAAGGCAGGGTGGGAGTGGGAGGCAGATCATCAGTTTGGACCTGAGAGTCCTGGAGTGATGGGGGTGCTTGGGTGTGGCAAGGTGAGGCCAGGGGCTGAGGCCATGCCCGGTCACTAATTCAGTTCTCATGGGTACCTACCATCCGCCAGACCTTGTTCCATGCAAAAGCTGTCACTTTCCTCACAGTGCTTACAATGTTTTCAACCAATATATATTCACTGAGCACCCACCACATACCTGGCTCAGAGGTGGCCGCCGAGGTCTCAAAGATAAACATGGTTCTCAGGAGCTTACAACAGAGTGTGTGTAGCTTGGGTGCAGGGTAAGAGCTGATTAACAGACTATGGGAGTAAGTCCCTTAACCTCTAGAGGACTTGAGTTTTCTCCCTTATAAAATAAGGGGGGTTGACTGTTTCTTTTTACTTACAACCCACTTGTTTCCAAAAGATTTTGAGATAGCTTCCAATTCAACACAGATGTACAATAATTTTGTTAAATTAGAATCAGAAAATTAAAAAGTAAGTGGGGTGCTAGCTGAGTAGCTCAGTTGGTTAGAGTGTTGTCTCCATGTGCCAAGGTCAGGGCACACACAGGGAGCAGCCAGTGAGTGCATGGGTAGATGGAACAACATTAATGTTTCTCAAAAGAGAGAGGGGGGGAAAGGGAAGTAGAAGGATAGAAACCAATGAAAGGGAGAGAGAAAAAGAGAGCTAAAATGAAATCAGACTGAGGTAAGAAGTCAGATGTCAACCACCCTTGTTATGTTGTTACTGTAGTGGAACATTAAAAATGGCTCTGAGCTTCCTGGTAGTCAAGGCAACAAGAGAGGCAGGGGGGTCATATAATTACCATTATCTGGTAAAATAAAACATATCAGGTCTTCAGAAGAGAAAGTTTTTCCTGGTAGTAGATACTCTCACTGGAGTTTCCAGCCCTTTCTCTAACCTAAAGAGAATTTGCTGTGTGGGTCCTTCATTATAGAATTAATATAGATTACCATAGTAGATCACACCTTTAGTGGTAGTTTTTCCAGGAAAAAAAATGCAGTGTTTTTCATGTGGTCATTGCTTCTACCAAACATCAACCGATGTCGAGTGTAACCTTGAAGTGGAACTGGCCTGAAGCCATGTTTGCACAAGGCAGCTAAGCTAACGTGATTCAAATGTCTGGTGTTCTGGTGACATGCACGTATCCCGAGAGAGAACTCAGAATGTGTAGAGGGTTGGTTTCAGGTAAGGTGCTTCCCCACACCGTCCCCAGTTCGGGTATTGGCTTCATTTTTTGCCAAGCAGAGAGGTGAGAAAGGATGTCTACATTCCAGTTTTATTTTGTAGTTCTTCAATTGTGAGGGAAATCAAGCATCTTTCTAGATGTTTATTGGCTTTATTTATTTTAAATAAATATGTCTGTATGTCTGTTGGTTTACTGATATTTCTTTTTCTGTAGGCTACTTGTTTATATTCTTTGACTACTTTTCAAACTGCTTCCTTGTCCTCAGCTATGATAATTATACACCTATCTCATAGGGTTGCTCACTGTGATATTGACATGAAATACGTAAAGAATGTGTAGGAAATGGAGAAGCCGAAGAACTTATATGTACAACCCATGGACGTGAACTGAGGAGGGGGCATGCTGGTGGGATGGAGGGTGCAGGGTGAAGGGGAATAAAGGGGAGAAAAAATGGGACAACTGTAATAGCATAATTGATAAAATATACTTAAAATAAGTGAAATAATCTAAGTACTTAAAATAAAGTCTAGCACAGAGTAAATGATCATTAAGTATTAGCTATTATGATGATCAGACTGTTTTTAACTTCATTCGCGTGAGTTTCCTTGTGAATTAAAGAAATATCCCTGTCATATGTTTTCTCCATTATCAGAGTAACATTTTTATGGTAATTTTCCATAAAGAAGTATTTTTTTAATTATGTAATTGAATATATCAATTTGATTACATAATACTATGTAATCAAATATATCAATTCAATTACATAATCAAATTGATTATGTAATGTTTGCCTGTATGACTTCAAGGTTTTCCATCCTGATTATAAAGCCTTCCCACTCCAAAATTATAGGTCAGTTCACCTATACTTTCTTACAGAACTTCTATGGTTTTACTTATGACACTTAAATCTTTGATCCACACTCACCCAGCCTCCGATCACCAAGAATGGAAATCCCGCCCACCCACTACCCAGCCCCCAGGGCGGCCTTGGTGGTGACCTGCATCAGGTACCATCAGGGGACCCCCACAAGGTGTTTCTGCTGCAGACAGTGGACAAGACAGCGTGGAAGATATTCCAGGAAGAGGACATAGTTATCACCTTCAGTTTTCTGTGGAAGAAATTACCTGAAACAAGTGACAGTGAACTTCACAGCTGAAGCACTTTACTTTCCAATGGGCAAGACACTGCACCAGGAGTCCACATTTGAAGGAGAAATTGCAAAGTACCCACCTGAAGAAGATAACACACTGTGTCAGAGACTCAAGTCCGTGAAGGAACCACTAGAAGCACAAAATAGTCCACATGTTTTGAAAACGTATCTCCAGCAATGAAACCAGTTCAGCTTCAGCCTGAGTCGATGTCGTTATATAATATGGTACAATTCTGCCGAAAACACGTGGTATAAAAGGGTAAAAATTCCAAGTGTCAAGCATGTGCAAAGAGCTGATGACTTCAGTGAGTTAGACTACATTCCACTGCACGACTTTGCACCTCAGGAGATTGCTCCTTGGCCAATACAAGTGCTCTGGCCTTCACGGTATTATGGTTCTAAAGTTAAACGTATAGCCGTCTGGCATAAACGAAGACCCTAACACCGGGCCAGTGTGAGCCTGCTTACTGATGGTGTGCATGCCAGTGTTCACTGATTTCTAGCTTGAGGAGCTAAGCAAATCGCAGAGTGTCACTCTGTATAAATGTCTTGATTGCAGTAGAGAGCCGCACAGCTTCAAAAATAAAGAGTGTCATGATTCAAAAATGTCTTGAAAAAAGTAATAGTACAATGTATAGCCCATAATAAAAAGCTTCAGTTAAAAACAATCTTCGATACAGATAGAAGTAGTTTTGGCCCATCTCTATCATCCCCCAGCGATAATTCAGGCCGCCAGCACCATTCATTGCTATCCTCCTTTCCCTGTTGATTTCAGTGGGAATGCGCGAGCCGTTCCCTGGAGCTCCCAGCCCTTCCCCTAACCTACGGCTCCTTTTGGTCCCTATATGTCAGGACAGATGCCAGCACACTGCGAGAGACAGGCATGGACGTGAGTATGGCGAGCCCTGAACCTAGACAGGAGAGACCTGGGTTCTCAGCCTCTGTCCCAACAGCTTGGTGAGCGATCTTAATAAGTCACTTCTTCTTTCTGGGTCCCCGTTCCTCTCTGTAAGATGAGGAGATAAAACTAGATGGTCTCTAAGGTCCCTTGCAGCTTTAATACTGTTTGATTCTAGAGATTCCAGGATGAGCTTGCACAAGAGCAAGTGAGCCGGAACGGGAAATCGAGGCACAGGTGGTATTGGTCAGTCCCTTCAGTGCCCGCTCTGCCCCCTCACCATTCACACTCCTACCTCCCCTGCCTAAAGCCCAAAAGCCTATGAACCAACTGCCTGCCCTCTCTGGTGACCCTGGCTCTGGCAGGGGAAGGCAAGACCCAAGAGAAGCTGCTGATTGAGGGTCAGTGGGCAGACAGCATGGGCTGCTGAGAAGTCAGCCCAGGGCCAGTGCCAATAGAGTGTGACCACCTCCAAGGGCCTAGACCCACCCTGAGAGGGGAAGGCCTGTAGAGCACTGGAAAGCCCTACTTTGCAGCTAGGAAGGACTGTGAGCTCACACACGCGCATCATCCCACAACACATACACATACAGGAGGCAAAATTACTTGGTCTGGACATTAAACAGACCTGGGGTCAAATCCTTGCTCCACCACTTAACTGACATGACCTTGAGCAAGAAACAAGTTTCAGAGTCTCCTAGAGAATGAACTTCACATGACTTTTGTGACAACTCAATGAGTCTAGCACAGCATATGGAGATGGTGGGAAGCCGCTTCGTGGTATTCCACGTCCACTCCTGTTCCCTGCCTCACCATCCTGGGTGCTTGGTCCTTTGAACAGGCCATTCCATGGTGCAATGGGAAGAGAGCTAGCCTTTGGAGTCTGACCAATCGTGTGGCTTTGTTAGCTCACATCCTGAGAGCACCCTGCATGGCACAGAATTGTGTGCCCACCCCCAGTGGGCACACAATAAGTGGTATTAATATTGCCACTCAGTACATCCTCAGTGAACCCGGGAGCTCACCGAGGGCAGGATCCAGACCGGTCCTGTCTGGACCTGGAGGGGAGAGAGACTGACTGGAGGCCCCAGGAAGGCTTGAGTCTGAGAGATTCACCAGCAAACACAGGCCTAAGACAACGGCGCAGCAACAATCCTGCCGCCCCAGTGGGAGTCTTGCCTGACGCACCCTCACGCGCAAATCCGTCTGAGACAGCCTTTGCGGGGCCGTTTCCTGGCCCCACATCCCTGTCACCCCAGCTCGTCAATAAGGTCGTCAATAAGGCTTCCAGACAAATCCAGGATACACAGTTAAGTTTGGAATTTTAGATAAATAACAAATAATATTTTTATAAGTATGTCCTGAAGGGCAGCAGAATATGTCACCCTAAAAATGCCACTTTTGAGCTCAAGGCACTTGAAAACCAGCAGGTACAAGAAGGGCATTTTAATCTCCACTCTCCTTCCTGAAAACAGGAGACAAAAACTCCTACATGAAAGATGTTTTCCCTGAGCCAGGAAAAAAGAAACATCTTTCCACGGTTAGTTAGAGCCAAGAGACTTCTGTACACGGACCTTGTTAAAATAACTCTCACCTTCCTTTAGCCTTCCCGAAGAGTTTGGTTACTTTTCCACAATTGCCTCTCTCTGTTCAACTCAATCTAAAAGCGCAAAGATGTTGCCATTTCTTTGGGTTTTCGTTTCCTTATGAGTTTCCTTTTAAGTTTCTCATAAAACTTACATAAATTTGTCTCTTTTTCTCCTGTTAATTTGTTTTATGCCAATTTAATTCTCAGGCCCAACCAAAAGCCCTAAGAGGGTAGGGATAAAAATTCATCTCCCTTACAATCTCAAACATCGTATAGGACACACTTATAAAAAAAAAATGTTTGTTTATCTGAAACTCAAATTTCCCCGGGTGTCCTGGATTTTCATTTGCTGAAGTCGGCAACCCTAGCCGTTGATTGGTCATCGTAGTAATAGTAACAACTTACATTTGTAGAACACCGTAATGACCATCACCTCAGCGACACGCTGCCCTTTGCAAACAAGGACACATCCACCAGCCAGTATGATCCTCCTTTCAAGATATGACTCGGTGGCACCACAGCAGGGGGACCAGCCAGTGCTGCTGGGGGTGGGGGTGAGCAGCTGCAGACAGGAGAGTGAGCTTGGAAGTGGGTGGAGGCTGGCTCTCAATCCACAACATTGTTATTGCTCCCACTTAACATGCAAGGAAACAGAAGTGCATTCCTTTAAAAATGGGTATTGATCCCAGTACTTTTGCAGGTCAGAGAGGACAGATTAACTGATTTGCCCAGAGTCCCCACTGGTGGCCAGTGGCCAGCTGACCTCTGCATCCCTGGGGGTGACATCCCTCTTTCCCCTCTCACAATGCCAGCCGCTGGAGAATCCCAATCAATGTGCTGTTCCTGTGTTAGAATGTTCTGCATACATGTCTGTCTCCTTCTCTATCCAACTCCACTCCTCACACCTCATCCCTGCTGGGGTCACCCCAGAGGACGGGGACAGTCTCATTCAATTCAGGAGTCCCAGCCCAAAGCTCCGGGGGGGTGCTCAGTAATGTGGATTCCAAGGACAGCTATTCAAGAGGGTCCCCTCTCCTGGGTGCTGTACTCTAAGCCCCTGTTTCTCTGGCCACGTGCTCTTCAGCTGCTCTGCTCCCCCTCCTCCAGGCCGCCAAGACCTGGGGCCCCTGGGAGGAGCAACAAAGGGAGGGCCGATACCTGAGTAAAACTAGGAGAGACCGAAGACACTTAGTGTTAAGGAAGTAAAACACAAAATGCACACCCATACAAATAACAGTTTTGGCATTAGCAGTTCTGGCATTTACTATGGTGGGGCGGTCCTTAAAGTTAAAGTTTAGTGGGGGAGGGATCGGGCAGGGGTGATTCAGGATCAAGGGCCTCAGACAGTGCTAAATGTGTATTAGCATGAGCAAGCAGCAGTCTATGGCTGTCCCCTTCCATCACCTTGTCCCCAGTTCCTGCCCACTCAGCTCAAGTCACACTGGCCACCTCACGTGCACACTTCCACGTCAGGGCCTTTGCTCTAGCTGGTGACTGCTGGGTGCCCCAGACATCCACTCAGCTACCCCTGGCCTCCTTCAAGTCTCCTCAGTGAGGCCGGCCTTTGCCCACACTACTGAATGCTCTCATTTCTCCCCAAACCGGCACTCCTCGTCACCCTTGCCTGATGCTAGTTTTCTCTTTCCTAAAACATCACTTATTTATCTTATTTTGTTCATTGATACACCCCAAACCTGCAGAATAGTGCCTGGCATGGTGGGCCGTCAAGGAACACGTGTCATAGAGAACTTGCTGAACTGGATTTGGAAGAACACTTGATGATCTAGTTGTCTCTCCTCAGGTATGCTGTCTGAGATTCCTGCACAGCTTGGTGAGATACCCTGGCCACAGTCCCTTCCCTGGACCTCATAAATCATCTTGAGAAGATCCCCAGGGTTCCTGATACATAAAACCCCTCCTCTGGTGCAGCCCCTCCCTTAGACGCATTGACCAAGGCCCCCAGAAGGGTCTGCCTTGCTCAAGGTCGGAGCGAGGTGAGGGCACCTGAGCCAGCAATCCCGCAGTTCTCCCCCTCTGGGCCCTTTCTAGCTCTTCAGGAAGGTCTGGGGGCACCTCCTCATGCAGCCCCTTCCGTTGAGAATAGCAATTATCAGATGGAGTGCCTGGTGCTATTGCTCTCTGTCTAGTTTTCTCCTAAGCCAGTTAACCTAGCACACAGTTGGAGTCAATGAACATTTGTGTTATTACTTATTATTATATTCCTGGTGAGCAGAGATGGCTGGGACCTTGGCCCAGGTGATTTTTTGTTCATTTACAGTTGACCTCCAATATTATATTAATTTCAGGTATATAACACAGTGATTCGACATTTATGTGCCTTATGAAGTGGTCACCCCATCAGTCTGGCACTCATCCTACGTCCTGCACAGTAGGCCCAGTTGTCTTCACCTCGCACTCTCTAAGGCTGAGCCGGAGCAAGGCTGGAGAAGTCAGGAGTGAAGCAGGCCTCTGCCTTCCTCGTTATGTCCTATGCCCTGAGCTTCGGAGCAGCGTCCCATGGGGGCTAGAGCACTGGGTTCAGGGCCAGCCATCGATTGCTTTGGGGCCTGAGCACATCTCATAACCATTCTGAGTCAGTTGCTAATCTGTAAAGTGAGCCGGCTCCTGGGGTTGGCATGAGGCTTCCACCTGATAGTGCGCCTCTGGGAGCTCCGGGGAAGCCACAGATCAGCATGCAAACCCAGGTCTATCTCTGTCATCACCCCCCTTGCTGAACCCCTCCTGTGGCCCCTCAACGCCTCAAGGACATAGTTTCAGCGCCTTGGCCCCAGCACCGTCTTCCCCCACTTCATCGGCTGCCACTCCTCCCTATACACCCTTCACTCTGGCCGCAGAGTTAGTCACCAGCCTGAACAGGACGTACCCTTTTACGCCTCTGCACCTTTGCACAAACTGTTCCTTCTGCCTGGAATGGCCTCCTCCCTTTGCTGCCTGGAGAATTCCAGCACCCCCTGTCTCTGCAGCACCCTGCTTCCTGGTCTTTCTGTACCCAGGTGGAGTGGGGCAGCTGGGCTGGACTCCTGGCTCTGCCACCGACTGGCTGAGTGACCTTAGGCAAAGTTGCTTCACCTCCCTTAGCCTCAGTTTGCTCACATGCAAAATGAAGGTGATAACAAGGCCCAGCTCTTCGGGGCATTGTGTGGGTGAACTGAGGTGACACAAGGCCTGGCCCCTGCCTGGCACATGGCAGGTGCTCAGGAGACAACAGCTGTTGTTGCTGCTCTTGGTGTCCTTGTCCCCACCTCCTCCTCCGAGCTGTACCCAGGATCTCTGCCCTCCCCCTCAGCTAGGTAGGTCCTGGTCTGTCCTCTAAGACCACCCAAGGGCCACCCAGGCCAGCTGACTTTGGGGAGGCAGAGGGAATTTCCTGTCCTTACTGACTGAAGAAGTAAGTAGGATGAGAACCGTGATGGCAGGGGGAACAGAACTCACCAAGGACGGCTGCATTCTTAGGCAAGAAGTCTGCGTCTCATCAGGTGAGGGCGAGGCAGCCTGGGGAGCAAGAGACCCCAGCTGCAACTGGAGTTCTCTGCCCCACTCACCCTACGTGAGGCCTGATTATGCTCCGTGTCTGAGGGGACGTGCCAGTAGCCCAGAGCAGCACCACTCACCCTCCGGCCTCTGCCCTGACCTTCCCACCCGTCAGGGCCCGCCCTTTCCCTGGTCAGCTTTGTGCCCGAGTCCGTGCTCCCATGCTCAGTGCTTACTTCTGCAACCGCTGAGAGGTCTCGCTGAGGCACCAACCGCAGGCCAGCACCATGAGAATGGGGTCCTGGCTAAGAGCGAGGGATTTGGACTCAGGCCAAGTGATTGGCATGATGCCTGGTATACAGTAGGCATACAATGAATGATCACCACCATATCAAACATTCACAATAATCACTAGACGACAGCAAGCTTTGGAAGCAGACTGTCCTGGGTTTAAGTCTCTGCCCACCACTTTCTCGGTGTGTAACCTTGGCAAACTGCTCAAGAGCTCAGTGCTTCTGTTTCCTCCTCGTCGCCACAACTGGGATAATAACGGCCCCCACCTCGCTGAGCTGGTATGCGGACTACATGTCATCATGCCATTGACGCACTTAGCACAATGTGTGGAAGATGGCAAACACTCGATGAATGTTAGTTATTACTAGCTATTCCCCATTTGGGGAATGACAAAGTACAAGGGAGGAGAGGTTAAGTAACTTGACCAGGTCATGGAGCTTGTGAGTGGCGAAACCGGAATTCCATCCGGGGCTGCGGGACTCCAAGGTCAGAGTTCTCTCGTCTTCTCCATGGTGCCCCATTTCCTAAATTAAAACCAGAAACACAATTTAAAAAATATCCTAACTATAATAGCACTGGGTTCTGAAACTTCAACTATATTTAAATCCATGAGTTTATGATTTTATAAGAATCATTGATTGCTTCTGGAGACGCTAAGGAAGTAACTATTTTGAAAACTATAAATAAAGGGGAAAGAATCAAGCACTGATTGGCTTTTTAAAATTGTAGTTTATAAAAGTTAACTCACGTTAGCCAAATAGTTGAGGGAGGGAGGTTTCTCGTAGTAAAAGTATTTCAGCTATTTTTAAAATTTTCAACTAGAGTTGACATTCAATATGAGTTCACGTTAGTTTCAGCTGCACAGCATAGTGGTTCGTTATATAAGTTAAAAGATGATCCTCCCAATAATTCTAGTAACTTCCGGGCCCCATACATAGTTAAAACTATTTCAGTTATTAAGTGCAGAAGGAAATGATAGGATGCCCCTACTTTGCAGCCCCTAATGAAATAATGTATCCTGGGGCTGATCATTCATGGCTGCTTTTATTGTGTGTCTCTCTTTAAAAACAAATAACAAAAAACTTTATTTATTTTTAGACAGAGGGGAAGGGAAGGAGTGGGAGAGAAACATCAATGTGTGTTTGCCTCTTGCACTCTCTGCACCCGGGACCTGGCCTGCAACCCAGGCATGTGCCCTGACTGGGAATCAAACCAGCGACCCTTTGGTTCACAGGCCGGTGCTCAGTCCACTGAGCCACACCAGCCAGGGCTATTGTGTGTCTCTTCATGGAAGAATACACCTGCCTCTGGGCGTGAGCTTCTCAAGTGTTGGACCTAAATCACACCAAGCCTCTGGATACAAGGACACAACCAAACTTCACACTGTGGGAAACTCTACAGGACAGACGACCTTCCCCCGACCCCTGGTCCCCCAACACATACATTGTAAGGCAGAGCGGGGTGGAGTGGGGTGGGTGGAGATGAGGAAGAAAAACGAGTAGCTACAGCTTAAAAAAAAAAACTTGAGAGACAGACATCAATAATTTGCAATACTTAGACTTTCTTTGAACTCTGATTTTAAAAAACATTTTAGAAATGAGACAACCAGAGAATTTAAACAATGATTGGATATTTGATGATATTAATATATTATTGTTCCTTTTTTAGGTGTACTAATGGTAGTGTGGCTATTCTTTCAGGTCCTTTCCTCTGAGAGCTACACACTGAAATATGTACAGATGGGATGATGTGGTCCCGGAGTTTGCTTCCCAGGAGCCCAGGGGCAGGCAGGCCCGTGGGTGGCTCTCAGCAGGAGAGGAGTTTGTAGTCCTCCACGTGGGGTGACGAGCGCATGGGAGTTCAGAATGTTATTTTCTCCACTTGTTCATCTGAGATTTTCCATAATGAACACTGAAAAGAAAAACTGAGTGATATAAAGTCGTTTTGTCTTTATATCCCATGTCCCCAGCAGTGAGGAGGGAGCTAGGCTACAGCGAACACTGCTTGCCCGGAACATCACTTTGCTTTCAGTCACTGAATCTCAGGGAACCTGTCTGGTGCCCATTCGAGAAACATGGAAATTAAGGTCTAAAGAGGTTAGCAACTTGCCCAAGATCCAGTCCCAGAGCCCTGCTGGGGCCTAAGTTCTGCAAAGGCTGCTTCTCAGCACGCAGCACTAACCCTCGTCCATCTGAGCTCCTCTGGGACCTTTTCTGTATCCACAGGCCCTCCCTGACCCTCCTGCATCCCTGCTTTGCCTGCTGTCAGGTGAAGAGGCTTGCTGAGGGTGGGGACTGTGGGAACCTGCCAGTGGGACCCCACCTTGAGAGCTAGGGTGTGTGAGGAGGGTGCTCCTGAGAGTCACTGACCCATGAATTAGGCACAGGTGGGGCCCTGGTTTGAAGTGGGGGCACAGCTGTGCCAGGCAGGAGTAGCTGAACGTTTCTTCTCTCTGGGCTGTACCAGCTTCCTTTACCACCCCGGCTGGGGTGCGGTGAGAATGCCAAACTCTCTCCCAGGTGAGTGAGGTGAGTGTGTGTGAGGAAGGAGTGGGAACTCCCTCCCAGGTGAGTGGGTGCGTGTGAGGAAGGAGCAGGCCTGCACTAGCAGGCTGCCTGCGGGAGTGGGAAGATTCCACTCCTTCGAGGGGCGAAGAGGCAGGAGGCTGGACACAGTGAGCCCGGTGGTGTCCTCACTGCCCGCTCCCCGTTGTCTTCTGGCTACGAAGTATGTGTGAGTTTGTCCTCCCTGCCTGCTCTCTGGTGGTTATAATACAAAGGAGTTAAGATTAAAATCTCCAAACACTCTGAGTGCTGTAGCCATCCAGGCAGGCCTGACATCATCTCAGCACAGTTCTCTGCTGTCTCCTTTCTCTCCCCCTCCTAACCCTCAGCTGACCCATTAATTCAGCGAGTGTTTCCAAGCACTTACTCTGTGGCAGGCCCTGAGGATGTAAAGATGAACAAAACAAGGTCTTATTTCTTTCAGGGAGCTTACAGTCTGCGAGGAGGGCGGACAGGATCACAGAAGTAGGAGGGCGAAAGAGAAGATACCCGTTCCCCATTCCCCTCTCCCCAGGGCCCGTGTCAAGCATCCGTCTCCAGCCTAGTCTGGTTGCGTCAAACCCCCTTCCATCTGAATCTCCGCCGCACTGTCTGCCCGTGGGTTTGCCCCCAGGAGAGCAGTGAGAAGGGAACGCTTCAGTCCACGTCAGCTCGTTCAATAGAGAGAAATATGGGAGGCACAAATCACATAGTATGTGATGTGTTTTAATAACCACATGAAAAAGGCAAAAAGGGCAAGTAGAAATAAGTTTAATAATATATTTTACTTAACCTGCTATACCCTAAATACTATCACTTCAAATGCAATCAATAGAAAAAAATATGAATGAGACACTACGTTCACTATTCGCACTGTCCTGGAGCCCCAGCATGTGATCTTGCTGACAGCGCGCCTCAGTGCGGGGGCGGGGGGGGGGGGGGGCCCAACAGTGAGGCGCTCAGGGCCACATGTGGCTGCCATACTGGGCAGCGTGGATCTACACGATCAGTCTTGAGATTTGGTCTGCTTTACTTAGTTGTGGAGCTGGAAACTCAACTCCAATATCCAGGAAACAAGCTCCATCTCTTTGAGAGACTCTGACAGGAAGAAGGGTGGCTCGAACCTCATGTTCCTGCCTAGAACACAGCCCAAGGTGTCAGGCAGGAAAATGGGCTGAGGCTGGGCCAAGGGTGTGGCCCATTAACCAGCTAGAGAGCTGGGGGCCCGGGGATCTCAAGGTCCAGCCTACCTGTGAGCTACAAGGACCCCAACATGGGCACATACAGAGCCCAGAGATGCCACATGCTCACCCTTCCTGCATGCCTTTCCACTCCCTCCAACTGCATCTGCCAAACTGCTATGTTTGAAATTCTCATGCTACAAAATTAAGTGAAAAAAGAAAGCAGTGTAACAAAGAGAAGAGACCAGGAGAAAGTGCACCTATATTTTAACCATATGGTTTTCTCTGGTTTTTAGAACTAGGCAACTATTTTGTTCTTTCTACTTTTCTTTAAGAATATTTTTAAAAATTATGAACAGGTATTAATTACTTAAATAACTGGAAAAAGTAATTAAAATATGTTTTTTAAAAATCCTGCCTTGTCTTCAAAGACCAGTTAAAATGCCAGTTCCTCTGAGGGCTTTCTGGGCCTTTGTCTGCATCACCTTCCTCTGTGATGGTTCTCACGCCAGCTGGGCCTGTGCTGTGTTTAACTGTGGGCCTGTCTTCTCTTCTCCCCAGAATCCTGAGGGGGGTCTGCATCCTGGCGTCGCCTGCCGCCTAGGGCCCCTACACGTTGTGGAATGGGAAACTGAGGCCAGTGAGAGCTCAAAGGCTCCAACTAGGCAAGTGGGACTATATCAAACTAAAAAAGCTTTTGCACGGCAAAGAGAAAAATTAACAGAGTGAGAAGGCGACCTATAGAACGGGAGAAAAATTTACATCTGATAAGAGATTAATATCCAAAAAATATGAGGACCTCCTACAACTCAACAGCAAATAAAACCACCCATGAAGATCTGATTAAAAAACAGGCAAAGGATTAGAATCGATGTTTCTCCAAAAAAGATGTACAAATAGCCAACAGGTATAGGCATACAAAGGCACATTATGTATTTGATTCCAGACCATCACAACAAAGCAAGATGTAACCGTCTTGCTGGTGGAGAGCCGTGCCTTCAGTTTGTGAAAAATGCAACATCTGCGAAGCTCAGTAAAGCAGAGCGTAATAAAACAAGGCCTGCCTGTGTGTGCAAGCATGCCCAGCGTCCCTAGTCACCAGGGAGGTGCAAATCCAAACTGCTGTAAGATACCACAGCACCTCTGCTAGATGGCTAATATTAAAAAAACTAACCAACACGAGTGGGGATGTGAGGAACTGGAGCCCTTTACACTGTTGGCAGAAATGGGAAATGGTGCACCACCGTGGGAAACAGCAGGGCAGGGGCCGGCCCTCAAGTAGTTAAAACTAGAACTAGTTTGTGATCCAGCCGTCCCACTTCTGGGTACTTCCCCAAAAGATTTGAAATCAGGATCTCAAAAAATACTCTGACCTCCACGTTCATTGAAGTGTTTGTTCACAATAGCCAAGATGTGCAAACAACCTAAGTGCCCGTCGACGGACGACGGGTAAAGAAAACGTCGCTCACACACACAGCGAAATAGCATGAGCCTTCCAGAAGCAGGAAATCCTGCCCCACGTGACGACCCGCGTGGACTCTGAGGACGTCGTGTGAAGGGGAAGAAGCCAGTCACAGAAGGAGAAATGCTGCATGATTCTCCTTTTAGGAGGTATCGAAAGCAGTCAGACTCGGAGAAGCAGAGTGTCAGATGGTGGTTGACGGGCGGGGGTTGCTACTTAGTGGGTATAAGGTCTCAGGCGGGAGGACCAGTGAGTTCTGGAGGTCCGCTGTGCAACACTGCGCCTGTACTCAACAAGACTGTGTTGTGCACTTAAAAATTTAAGAGAAACGAGCTCATGTTAAATGTTCTTACCACAACAAAACATTCTTTTTAACAAGCATTCAAAGTTCCCCACAGGCACGGACCCAGGTAAACTTGCCCTCAATTCTAGCTTCAACCCCTGCTGTAGAGGTGCGGCTGGTTTCCCTTGTTTTCTTTTCGGGGCTCCCTCCAGCCCTTCAGGCCCCCCCCCTCCCCCCCCCAGCCCTTCAGGCCCCCCCCCCCCCCCCCCCCCCCCCGTGTGGCAGAGCCCTGGGCCCAGTCTGCAGCTGGGTGTGAGTGTGTGGGGTGTAGGAGCCAGGACGGTCGCCGGGCCTTGTTTGGGAACTGGGGCCCTGGGACAGAGCGTGCTCAGGCCTCGGTCAGAGAAAGTCTACAGATCTGCCTCATGCCCACGACTATCAACTCCTCCAGGAAAAGGTCTTTTTTCAAAAAAAAACAAAAAAACAATGAGGCTGATGGAACACTTGCAACAGGCCTGAGGCGTCCCCAGACCTCACCGTCACAAGTGCCGCAGAGAACAGACTTCCTGGCCTTGGCCACACACACCCCACTGAAATATTTACGAGGTTCCTGGCTGGTGAAACAGAGCTCTCCGCTCCGGAGGGAGGAAAGGGGCATGGTACGTGTGAAAGCACCTCCTCAGAGAGTTTTTCTTCGTTGCCGAAGCCTCTCTGCGCATACCCCCCCCCCCCCCCCCCCCCCCCCCGCCCCCGGTTCAGAGCCTGAGCGTCTGGGGCAGGACTGCGCGGTGGCTGAGAGCCGGCTCGGGTCGGGCTGCGCACTGCCAGCTGTGGGAGATGTTGGACAAGTCACCTAACCTCTCTAAGTCTCAGTCTCCTCCTCCATACAGGGAAGGCCCGAAGAGGACCTACGTCTGTGGTCAGGCCTGAATGAAACAATCCGCGCAGCGCACTTAGCTCAGTGCCTAGCTCGTAAGTGCTCAGTAAAGGTGGCTTTACTATTACCGCCCAGCCACACCCCTTGCTCCCACTGCCCCCAGGTCTCTTTCCACACCACTCCCTCCTTGGTCAAGAACCGTCCTTTCACGCTACTTCTCTGGGGATGGCTTGCCCCTGCCAACGACCTCCTGGAGGCTAAATGCTTTACCCAAGGACATAAATTTCTAGGGGTGAAATCTTGCACCTGGTGCGGTGTTGGCCAAGGGTAGAGGGCTGGGAAGCGAGGCCCTCAAACCCCAGTTCTTGGGCAGCTGTCTCCGGGGCCTGTGAATACAGCTGCCTTGCCTGGATCAGCCTCCAACCTCACACTGGGCTCGGCCACCTTGGGATGAGCAGAAAATCGATGCCTCGTGTTTTCCTGCCTTTATTTGTGGGCCATTCTGGTTCCCTGAAGGGCTTCCCTTCCTGTCCCTGCCACACTGTCCCTGTCTGTTTAATCTTACTCTTCTTCCAGATGCAGTTCAAAAGCCACCTCCCTCCGACCCTTTCGGATCCTCCAATTGAATAGGACCACTCCTTTTATTGACCCTTCTGAAAGCCATGGGCGATTGATAACCATCAGTCACAAATGGCTTTGTCTGAGGGGTATTGGGGAACAAAGAGCTACATCTCTGCTATACCGACATTCTAGAATTTTATGGTTCTTTGTAGCCTGCAATACAAGTCGGTGCTGGTTACAAGCTTCTGAACAATGGTGACAACAGTGTCCATTCAACCCACAGTGAGTGCGTTAAACTGTTAGCTCCTTGAGGACGTGGACGGGTGTTCTGCATCTTTCTCTCCGAGCACTCGGCACAGTGCTGGCACCTAGTAAGTTCTCTGTAAGTTGTTCTGAATGGCGTTCACAGTGACAGCTCTTGCCGTCA
This sequence comes from Desmodus rotundus, assembly GCF_022682495.2. NCBI lineage: Eukaryota > Metazoa > Chordata > Mammalia > Chiroptera > Phyllostomidae > Desmodus > Desmodus rotundus. The sequence continues at coordinate 153,935,812 of NC_071389.1, forward strand.
GGCCCACCGTGCCGGGCACTTTGTCCGTCTGTGAGTCCATCCAGTCCTCTCAGTCACCCTCTGAGGCAGCCACTGAAAAGGAGGTCCCACAGGGCAGGGAGTTGCACCCTCCGTGTTGACTGCTGTGCACACATCTGCGCTTGAGATGTGGTAGGCTCTCACTGAATGTCGGTTGAATGAGTGAATCAATGAATATCTATCTTACAGATAAGGAAACGAAGCTCAGAGTGGTTTGCTGACTCGCCTAAGGTCACTCATCTAGTAAATGGCAAGAGCACCTCTGTGCACCCAGGTGAACCTGATTCTCAAACCTGTGATCTTCACCACTGAACTCTACCAGGTGAAGGAGATGGGGTGGGGGTGGAAGATCCAGACACACAGTCCTACCTTTATGGAGCCTTCCGTCTGGTGGAGAAGCAGAAGTGCACATACGCACAGCACAGCGTGTGATCGTAACGGAAGCTGTGGCTGTTTCAGAAATCAGGGAGGGCAGGCCCCCACACCAAGACCCAGAGGAAGGAAATGACTTCCGAAGGGCCGGGATACCTCAGAAGGCAGCCGAGCAGGTGGGGCTTGGCATGAGGAGCCTGGAAATCGACTCTGCACTTTGCTTCCCTGCCCCAGCTCCTAGCAGGAGCCCAGGAACAGTGGGCTGGAAGAGGGGGAAGGGTAGGGACAGCAGTGTGGCTCCACACGGTAAGCAATCCTGCAGCCGGGAAGAAGGGTGTTGATACTTGACAAATACTTCGTGTCTCTGTGCTTTGGAGACCGTATCTGGGCAGGCAGTGTGTCATGACATGAGGGGGGTGGGGAAGCAGGAATGGAAACCCTGAACGGAGGGGTTGTGCAACCAGGCTATTGTCGGCCAGCACAGGATGTTGGGTTCTTTGCTGTAGGGCTGCTGGGGGAGGGGAGGGGGTAGGAAAGGCCTGTATGGACAGCAGCGAGAGTCATAGGGGGCCAGGGACCTGATAGGCAATGATAGGCTTTGAAATCTGTGGCGGCAGCCATGGCCGAGGCACAGGAACACGCAGCAGGGCGCATTGGGTGCCTGAGCTCAGCTGGGCCACCACCTGTTGCAGAAACCTGCCTACTGTGAGCCACCTGGGCTCTAGTGCCTGCCTCTGCCCCTACCCGGTCTGGCCTCCAACGCACAGGTTCTCTCTCCATACAGGGGAGGTGGGAGGGAGGGGGTTGGTGGCGGGGACAGAGTCTGTGCAGGCTGGCTGTGCAGGTCCGTGACCAGGGGAATAAGGGACAGGAGCTTGGATAAATGATTCTGCCCACGCAGGGCACTGACAACCTCCCTGCTCCCCCCGCACGCTCCGTCTAAGTGTCACTGACACACTCGTGGGCTGATGGACCCTGAGCCGGGGCCACATCCACACTCCTCACCATGGCCTGGCCCCCAAAATGTTATGTAACTTTGGGTAAGTCATCACCTTTGGTATTTCGCTTCTATAACTGTAAAATGAGAAGCGTTTCCTCTGTCCACACCTTTGGCCCCGTCCTCTCCCTGGCTATTGCCCCAAACGCAGCTGGCTGGTAACCAGAGCAGAACGGTGGAGTGGGATGGGCCGCCACGGTATAGGCCTGAATGGAGGAGAGAGGAAACGCTGCGGCCCACAACCTCCCCGCCACCCAGACGCAGCCCTCAACACACCGATTTACTGTCACTGAATCCCTCCGCTCTCACCACAGCCTGGTGGAGGTGTTGCAGGGAAATTCTGGAAGGAAGGAAAGAACTTCCTTCTGTCTGCCCCAACCGCCAGCTGCTGCCGTGGGTCTGCTGTCGCCGCTGTGCTTTCCTTGACCTCACTCTCCAGGGATGTCCCCCGCTTACCTATGGTTCAGCTACTGTTCATGCACTATTGACCAAGGAGTCCCAACCCCCCAAATTCAGTCCAGTTCCCCCCAGCCACACCGCTCACCGCAATGAGGCCCAGGGTCAGGCTGCCCAGTTCGATGGGAAGTGGACTTCCCCTAAAACACATGCATGGTGCCCCAGGGGTGTAGGAGACCCTGCTGGGACCTCCCTCCTGGATGGCCTCGAACCGATTGCCTACAGGACATTTCCAAAGGTACCACACACTCGACCTGGGCCCACGAACGTGTCAGCTCTTTCCTCCCTTTTAGTAATGGCACCATTCTCCCAGGGACTCAGCCCCCAAACCTCTGGCCCTCCTCACTCCTCTTCTCCCTTAATCCCATGTCCAGCCTCTTCCCAAGTCCCATCAGTCCTGCCCCAAGCTGTCTGCCCCTCTCCCTCTTTTCTGCCCTGGATCATCTGTCTGATTTTTAAACTACTAAACACATACAGAACACTTGTTATGTGTGGCCCTGTCTAAGTGCTTTACCAGTGTGAACTCACGGCCTTCATATTACAGATAAGGAAACTGAGGCACAGAGAAGCGAAATAACGGGCCCAGGGCCAGGACTGGGGTCCAGGCAGCCTGCCGCAAAGTCTGGGCTATGAGCCTCTGTCACGAGAGCTATCACAAACCTCCACACTCATTCCTGCACGTTCAACCATGCCTACACATCGCTCACAGGCCAGTCCTTCTTTCCTTCTTGTTTGAGAAAACACTTTGATGGCAAAAACCGCCCCTGCAGTGTAGTCTTTCTGAAGCATGACTTTAAACACGTTACTCTTTGCTCAAAAAACCTTGAAATCCCCCTACCGCCCCACCTTGTGCAAACAGAACGAAGCCCATCCCCTGGCTAGGAATTCAAGGGCATGACACCAAGGAGCATCCCTGGGAACCCCTTGCTGTCCCTCTCAGACAGCCCTTCCTCCACCCGCCCTTCCTCATCTGCTCCCACCCCTACCCACACCAGGCCTTGGTTTCTCAGCCCATCCTATGAGGTTCATATGCTTCTTTCAGGCAGCTCTCGGGTCTCCACGCTGAGGCAGCCCAGGACACTCTGGTAGGGGACATAACCTGTGTGTCCACTGCCATCGCCTGAGTGTCTCACCATCAGTCTAGGATGGACAGAGCTCCACTGTCATCCTCCTTTCCGCCAGACATGCTGCAGCTCAGCCAAAGTCACACGGGGAGGGGGTGACTAAACTGGGGCTAAAACGGACCCGAGCCCAGCTTGTGAGACTGCAAGCCCCAGGCAGCGCTGCGGCAGCTGCGGAGAGCTGAGAGCCGGGCCTGGTGACAGCCAAGTCCCAGGGACAAGCCTGGGAAAGGGGACGGGGCAGACTCTGGGGTGGGGGAAGGCTGGATGGGTGATGCACCCTGAGAGTGGGGGCAGAAAGAGAACAGCACAGTGAACACAGGGAGAGGCTTTGAAACAGAACTAGAGGTGCCCCCGGAAAAACCTGGTAAAAATGTCCCAACAAGGATGTAACAAACAGAAGCTACATCTCCCCACACAACGTCTCTGTGACAAGGCAGTGAGGGGCCTCTTGTCCCCATTTCACAGGGGAGAAAACGGAGGCAGGGACAGGTGCCCACTGGGCTTGCCCAAAGGCCCACAGAAATTTAGGGCCCAGCGGCCCTGTTAGGAGCTGGGTAAAGTAGACCAGACGGCGTGGGAGACTTTTCCCAATGTATGTGGATGATGAAATAGAGATGATGAGAGGGGCAGTGGGGATGGAAGCAGAATCAGGGCTGCACCCAAAGAGGGAGGGAACAGAGGCAGAGGCACGAATAGAGCCTGTCAGCAGCAGAGATGGTGGAGAGATGAGGCCCTGACACCCAGCTCCAGTTACAGGCAGGCGGCATCAGCGAGCCCTGGTGTCACGGAGTCCCCGCACCTCCTCCCGCCCTGAGAGGGCCCATCCACTGGGGCTGCTCCCAGCGCACGCTCGGTCCCGCGGGTAAGGGCAGAAGGAAGGGGGGACTGGAGGAGGGATGGTGCACTGCCTCCTCCCCTCGACTCGGCTCGCGTATCCGCAGAGGCCTCCTCTGCAGCCTCCCAGTCCGCAAACCCCCCTCCCCGCGTCCCCTCCTCTCCCCGCGCCCAGATGGTATGTTCCGGTCCGCCTGGCCCGGCTGCAGTGGATGTTGCTAGAACCCACGCGGAGGAAGGAAGAGACGCAGGCAGGCTGCGGTGACCCAAGCATCTGCTCCTGCCTCAGGGACCCCTTCCCCGAGAGACGGCACCATGACCCAGGGAAAGGTACCGGCATCTCCCCCGCCTGCACATCCTCCATCCTTGGGCTTCCCGGCTCCCCGCCATCCTAAGCAAGCTCTCTGGACCACGATAAGCATCCTCCCCTGGCTCTTGTGCAGAGGTCCTCTGTGGTCCTTGCTGAAGTCAGAGAACCAAAAGGCCCATTTCAAGGGATGGGTCAGGACCTCTTCCTGCACACCAGGCTCACCTCTCCTCCTCTGTCTCCCTCTCACCCCTTGCCTTGAAATCACAAAACCCTGCACAGACACCCAGCCCCCCTTGAGGAGTCAGCCAGGGTGTCCGTGTGTCCGTGTGTGCCCCTGAGTGTTCACCAGGGTGAGCCCTGAGGGGCCGTCCCTATCCAACACCCCTTCTGGTCCCGTCCCCACCAGACAGACCTCATCTTTCATGCCCTCCACAGAAACACCCCCCACCCAATTCCCTGTCGTTATTCCACATCTGGATACATCCCATACATCCTCTGTGGTTGGGGGTTACTATGGCAACCATACGTAAGGATGCTCTAATTTTTGTTTTGGTTTTGGCAGGGCATGGGGACTGAATGGGACCAGATAAAATGGCTTCTCTTTTTTTCCAGTTCTAGACCTAAAATGTAGGGGAAGAGCCAGGGCAAGACTTGGCTGGCCTAGCAGGGTTATATAACACAACAGCCTGTGGAATTATACAACAACCAGGCCTGGGGCAAAGGAGGAGGGTTCTCTGGCCTTCTGTTTGGGGGTGCTAAGGACTGAGCTGAGACACAGATGGGGACCTACCTTACACACCCCATCTTTTTTCTGAGATGACCCTCAGAGCCAATGGTAGCCTTCCCTGGGCTCCCAGACTCTCCTCTCCCTGTTCTTAAGCTCATCAGGCCTCAAAATGATGTCACTGGGGGACACCAGCCCCTGTCATTGGGCAGCCCCACTTGGGAATGTGGACGTGTGTATGGGGGGCAAGGCTCGGGAGCCCCTTCGTGCTGGAGTGCCAGGGTGGGGGCTGGTGAAGAAGACCAGCTTGGCTGATGTCGGAGGTGATCATCCTTTTCCCAGACAGGAGCCCCGGGTCTGGGCTCGGAGGACCTTGGTTCTGGAAAGCTGAAATGGGTTTTCCTGGGTGTGACCCTGCGGGTCTGGGTGACCATGGAGGTTAGAGAGTGGGAGGGAAGCAGATGAGCCAGGGCTCCATTCCCAGGGGCCTAGGCTTGGAGGCCCTTCCCCAAGGAAGCTGCAGCTATGCACCCTGGTGAAAATGAAAGCTCCCCCTCTCTCCTTTTCCTCCCCCCTCCACTCCCTGCCCCTCCTCCCACCAAACACCTTGCTGACCCTGCTTCCTGTCCTGGGCTGAAGGTATCACCCTTGCCTCCTCTGTCACTCACCCCCAGCTTACTCACAGGCTTTGCAGTGATGCAATAGACCCTCCGGTTCAATGGTCCTCGGTGCTGAATGAGAGCAGAGACCTGGTGCTTGCCCGACTCTGGGCTGTCGCACAGAGGCTCCCTGCCTTCTCAGTAGCCTTCAGGTTTAACACATTATTTCTTTAAAGATTTTATTTACTTATTTTTGAGAGAAGGGAAAGGAGGGAGAAAGGGAGGGAAACATCAATGTGTGGTTGCTTCTGGTGTGCCCCCCACAGGGACCTGGCCCGAAATCCAGGTACATGCCCTGACTGGGAATCGCACCTGTGACCCTTTGGTTCACAGGCCAGCACTCAATCCACTGAGCCACACCAGCCAGGGCGTTTAACACATTCTTTTTGGAGGCAGACCTAAAGCCTGCTTTCTGAGATTCAGTCCTTCTGCTGCTGTTTCAGTTTTCATACCACCCCTCCACCCCAATCTGCTCTTCTCTGGTGACACCATTCAGGCCCTCACAGCTCATATGCTCCCTCCAAACCTAGTATGTACACCGTGGGGCAGGAGACCCATCTGAGTGTAAATGGACTTGAGTTTTCAACCTGCCATGGGCACGTTTCCCTCTGGGCCTCAGCTACCTCACCCGTAAAGTGAAGGAAGGGGCTGAATTAGATGCCTTATGAGATCCCTCCCAGCAGTGACATTCTGTGAGTCTGTTCTGATTCAGGGGAGATCCCAGTAGGACAGGGCCAGGACAGGACCCTCAGCTGGGGCTCCTGTCCTTCCTCCACCCTGCAGTCCCCATTCCTCTCCCTCTTTTCTCCTGCCCTGCCACCCCAACCCCAGCCTTCTATTTCCCTTCTCTCTCATCCCCACGCTCCTTAGTCCTCTCTAGCCCAGCGGGAGGAGGCCGGTGCCAGGGGATGGTGCTCCCCGGGCTCTGCGGCCCGGTGGGCCACGCGTGGCTCTGTGACCTTGGACGCGTCCATCTTCTTTGTTCCTCAGGTCCCTCGTTTTAAAACAGAGGTGAAAATACAATTAGCAAGGTAGCAAGCAGGGGGTTACCTGAGAGAACCTTTTGCTCAATACTTCTGAGGGCCTCCTATATGCCAGGCCTCTCCCTGGACCCCAGAGGAACAGCAGACCTATACAAACCCAGTCCCAGCCGCGGGAACGGCGACCGCTGATGGGGGCTCTCCTAAGAATGTTCTCCTTTCCCAGTCCTCACCCCAGCTCCAGCGTGTGCCTGGCCAGCCCTGACGCCCCTGGGGCTCAGTTCTCCCATCTATGAAATAGGCAGATTCCCCCCCAGCTTTATTGGGGTATAAGGGACACACAGAAATTGTGTGTATCTAAGGCATACAGGTCGATGCTTCGTCACACGCATACACTGTGAAATGACTGCCTTGGTAAACTGTTTGACACATCTGTCACCCCACGTGGTTTCCTCTTTGTGTGGCGAGGACACCTGGACCTCCCCGCGGGTGGTAAGTGCGCCACACGGAGCTGTCAGCTGCCGTCGCCGCGCTGGACATTAGGACTGCAGAACTTTCTCGGCTCGCGTAATTGAGAAGTCGGGCCCTCTGACCGACATCTCCGCGTGCCCCGTGTCTCCCAGCGCCCAGCACCAGTGTTCTCTCTGTGCTCCTATGAGTTCGACTTTTTAGAGCCCACACAACGAGGTCATGTCGTTTTTATCCTTCTGCATGTGGCTCATTGCACTTAGCGTAATGTCCTCCAGGCTCACCCATGTTGTCACATACGGAAGGGTTTCCTTCTTTTTTAGGGCTGGGTAATATTTCATTATATATATATATATATATATATATATATATATATATATATACCACAAAATTAGGAGATTCTTGTCCGTACCCCCACCCTTCCTAGTGCAGGTGACAAAGTACTCATAAATCTTCCAAAATTGAAGGGAAGCCTTGGTGAGGAGGCCTTGGAAGGCACCCTTTCCCTGGTAACCACCTCTCTCTGCCTCTACTCCACAGCTCTCCGTGGCTAACAAGGCGCCCAGCGCCGAGGGGCAGCAGCAGGCGAATGGTGAGAAGAAGGAGGCTCCAGCAGTGCCCTCAGCCCCGCCCTCCTATGAAGAGGCCACCTCCGGGGAGGGGCTGAAGGCAGGGGCCTTCCCCGCCGCCCCTCCAGCTGTGCCTCTCCACCCCAGCTGGGCCTACGTGGACCCTAGTAAGTCTCTCGGCTCCTGGAGGCTGGAGCGTCAGGCGGAGTGGTGGGCTCACATGGAAGAGCGGGGTGGGGGGGATGAGGAAACTGCCCAGAAGCATGCACTGCATGGCTGTTGTATGAGACTGTGGTCAAACTCGGCATTCAGAGGACTGTTCTGAGGGCGGACCCAGGAGGATTCCATGAAAAGGGAGACGTACGATGTCTGCTGTCAGTGCTCTTGGGTGGGGACAGGGGGATTTTTTAGTTCGCCATGCTAGGGCGGAGGGGGCAGACGCAGGGGGAAAACCAGGGACAGGTCTAGCAGGAAGGGGCAGGATGATGCTGTGGCAGGCCGCGGCCTTAGCCAGGGCTGGCTCCCGGTGACTTGGGGTAAACTTGTTAGCTGATGTGAAACCTTAGTGGGGACACATCACCATGGACACCCCAGGAGTGTTGGGGGCCAGAGGCCTGAGGATCCACTTCACCCATCACTCTCCTGTCTCTCCACCGTTCCCCAGGCCATTGCTGGGGCATTGCGTGGGCAAGTGTGTGGGCGCCAGCCTCAGTGCCCCTCACAACCAGGCAGAATTCACAGGCAGACTCCTCCAGGCTCATGCCAGCAACTTGCAGACCAAGCGTAGCCAGTGGGAGCACCTGTGTTAAGTTGAGCAGCTGTGGGAGCTTTGCCTCAGGGCTGGGATCACAGACCTCTCCACAAGCTGTAAGGAAGGGCCCCTCTCAGATCTCCCTCAGCCCCTTCAGCCTCCTCAGCAGCCCCTTCAGCCTCCTCAGCAGACCCTTAATCTTCCTCCTTCACCTTGTCAACCCCCCACCCAGCAGGATTCTAGAAGAGATCCCAGGGACAGTGCCTTAGACAGCCTCTACTCACAATGAGTGGTCACCGTGGTCCACACTACCCACCACAAATCCCAACCAACTGGAAGGCCAGCGAGGGTCTGTGTTTGTGGGAGCCTTCTCACTGCTCAGACGCCCGCCGGACTGCCGTCTCTCTTTCTCTCTCCCCCTCCGTGGCCTGGCTATTCGGGTCTTGGTGGGGGGGATGCAGGGAGAACATGAAGGAGAAGTGAGGATAAGCGAGTGAGGGTCTCCAGGCCCCAGGTTTGAGATAGGTCCACCTCTCTCCCGCTCCGTCATTTCCCATGTCCTGGTTGCTAGGACGGGCTGCCCTTCAGGATGTTTTCCAAGGAACTGTCAGGGCAGGAAGGCAGGCCATCGCAGTCAACATGTGACAAACATTTGCTACATGTGTACCAGGCACTGTGTGCAGCACTGAACCAACTTCCGGGGATGCATTGATTTTCCCTCACAGGGCTGACTGTATAGACCAGTGAACAGACAACTACCATACAGTGAATCAGAGGCAGTGATAGAAGCCTGGGCAACTCACCTAAACTGCCTGACAATCAGGGAAGACTTCCTGGAGGAAGGGCTGTCTGCTTTGAGTCCTGAAGGGTGGCATGAGTTATCCTGGTAAAGAGGCAGGGAAGTGAGTTTTCAAGGCTGAAAAAATGGAATGTGTGAGGCCCAGTAGCAAGAGAACACATGGCTGAAAAAATAGGCTGAAGAAAAGTAGGAGGAAATAATGTGCAGTGAGGCTGGAGGGCCCATGGGAGGCTGTGGAGACTTTGTTAAGGAACTTGAACTTGAGTAAGAAGCAGTGGGGAGCCATCAAAGAGCTTGAAGCAGAGCAGTCATGGTCAGCGTTGAAAGACCAAGACTGAGGCTACTACTGTGGACGGGCCGGACATGGAGAACTGGAGGGGGCACTGAAGGAGAACAGGATGGACACATGTGAGGCCTCAGGAACGGCCCAGACGAGGGGTGCAAGGGAGAGGGCGGCATGGTCCCCATCAGAGTCAGAGAGGCATAGACTTTCACTTTTACCTCCTTCATGCCCATGAGGTGGGCATCACCGACCCATTTCATAGACCCATGGAGAAGGCTGGTGATTTGCTCAAGGTCACACGGCTAGTGAGTCTTAGAGGAGGAGCCGCGTGTGGGCCTGTTTGACTGCAGCCTGAGCTCTTCGGAAAGCCTGAGTCCTGGACCAACCCACAAAGCTGCATTCCTACCCACAGTCCTGGCTTTATTTCCCCTCCAGTCTTCCCCCAGCCCTGGATCCCAGCTGTGGCACCAGCAGGTTCGCCCAACCAACTAGTCCCCAGTTTCCACCCCAAGGGCCTCAGAGCCTGCTGGGTCAGGACCTCCGACCCTGGGATGTGCCAGGAAGTCCTGGGATTATGTCTGTTTCTCTGATTCTTTGCCACAAGGGAGCCTGAATGTCCAGGGAGGCAATGGGGGACACCCGAGGGAAGGGTCCCATTTGTATGGCAGAGTTTAGTCCCCAGGGAGCCCCAGCCAGGGTGGAGGGAAGGGGAAAGGGGATGACAGTTCATTCCCAGGACTCAGGACAGGAAAGACAATAAACAGTAGGGGAGAGGGATCTGGAGATGGAGCGGGAGGTCTGAGAATGGGGCTGGGGAGAAAGGCTCTGGCTGGCCCGGAGAGCCAGTTAGCCCGTCTGACAAAAGGCAGCTCTGAGCGGACGGCTGTTGGGGGCAGTGTTTCCGGGTGTTGGAGCCCTCACGGCCCTCCCCTGCCCACCCAGGCAGCAGCTCCAGCTATGACAGTGGTTTCCCCACCGGAGACCACGAGCTCTTCACCACCTTCAGCTGGGAGGACCAGAAGGTTCGCCGAGTCTTCATCAGAAAGGTAACTGCCTCTGCCCAGGTCTCCAGGACGGGGGCCTGGGTGTGGAGAACCCTTTGAAAGTGTCCTGGCCCATCCCTCTGCCTGCAGAGGCCATGGTCTCCCCTTCTCCTGTGATGCCAGCTGACAACCCCCGTTGGGAAGTGCTTCCTTAGGCTTCACCCCACCGCCCCCTGCTACTTCTAAGCACATCGTCTCTTGTCTGCAGACATTGGGGGGGCCCTTCACCTGCAGGTATGGGTTCTGGAATGCCTCAGCTCCCTTTTACTTTGTCCTGGATCCCTTCCAGTGATCCTGAAGAAGGAGGGTGGAGGGCACAGGATGCGGGTCTGGACAGTAGGTTGAGTCACAGGGACGCTGGGGCCTCTCTGAGCTTCACTGGGGACTTGAGCCTTCCTAGCTTCAACCAAGGTTCCCCAGGCTGAGCAGAAGCCCCTCCCACCCCCAGGTCTACACTATCCTGCTGATCCAGCTGCTGGTGACCCTGGGTATCGTGGCTCTCTTTACCTTCTGGTGAGTCGGCCGTTGTAGACCAGCCCTTTTGGGGGGTGGCGGCGGCCATGCCTGCGGCGGGGGGACCCAGAGCCAGACTTCCCTTGCTATGCTTGCCTGGAGAGACTTGTGTGGGCAGTGGAGTATGGGGAGCCTTAGACAATGCCCACGCAGGAGCCCACCATCCAGGGTGGGGTGCACCAGGTGCCTCTTGGTCTCCCTCAGATCCTTGGGCTTCACACCCAGGCACTTCTGAGCCCCAACCTGGGACTGTGGCTGGGGCTTCCCGGGCTACCAGGGGTGCATGCCTCCTTTCTTTCTCTAAAGCCCTGTCAATGGAGGGGGCTGGGGGGTGGTGGTGGGCAGGTGCAGATTTGAACTAGAAATAGAGACAAAGGGTAAATTCTTGTTCTTTCTCCCTCCCTCCTCTGCAGTGACCCTGTTAAGGACTATGTCCAGGCTAACCCAGGCTGGTACTGGGCATCCTAGTGAGTATACCCCAGGCCCCCAGGCCCCCAGGCCCCCACGACCCTCCCCAGAGAACCCTCACACACACAGTGGGAAATCCCTGTGACAGAATGCAAGCCCATGGCCTCTCCCCACCCCAACAGGAACTGTTCTCACAAGTGCGAGGCCAGAAGGGCCCTTCTGGGGTGTTTAGGTCTTGGGGGGCGGGGAGGAGATGGGCGTAGGTTCTAGGACCTGCACTAGGAGGGAAAGGTGGGGCTGGGGCCGGGGCTAGGGAGACTCAGACCTTGGCCCTAAAGGGAAGGGGGAGGGGACACCTTGGCCCACACTAATAATAATGTTGCTACTCTTTTTAACATTGTTGTTATTAATGCTTACTAATAGAATTATTAATTATAATTGCTACCATTTATAGAGTGTCTAATAATGGCTGGACATTGTATTGTGTGCTTGATATATGGTATTGAATTCATTCCTCAAATCTATGGGGTATGATTACCTCAGAAAACTAAGGCCCAGAGAGGTTGAGTAATCTGCCGAAGGTCACACAGCTAATTGCTGGAGCTGGGATTCAAACCCAGAATTCAGGCTGAGGCTTGTGCTCTTAATCCCTCTGCCTGGAAGACTCCCTTCCTCTCGAGCCACTCAGCTCCTGGTTGTTCTATAGTCTTTAAGGAACGTGGCAGGTAACTTGAGAGAAGAAGTTGGACGGTATGGGTGAGTCTGACCCTCCTATCTGGGCAATGAAGGGCTCGTCCCAGACAGTTCTGCTCTCGGCAGCACCCCTGAGCCCAGCGCTGTGCTGGGGCTGCTGGGGAAGAGTGGTCTGCAGGGGCAGGTAGCGGGCGGCACAGGGCAGCCTGTGAGAAAGTGGCACTCACAGAAAGAGGAGGGGACAAGGGAAGGTGTGAGCCTGGCACACCAAGCCGCAGTCCACATCAGGGGTGCACCCCAGAGGACGGACACTGGAGTGGCTTGAGCAACAGTGTGGCAGTGGGACCGCTTTGGTGAATTAGGGACGAGACTGTCAAGGGGCCAGGAGGCTCCGTGCAGGGAAACCCGGGATATCTCAGAGGACAGTGGGGACTGGTCGGGTAGAGGTTCTGAATGCCTGGCCAAGACACTTGCACAGTAGGGCTGTCCCAGGCCTGTTCCTGGAAAGGGATCAGGTGGCGATGTGGGCTCAGCTCAAAGCCTGCGGGACCACCCTGAACCCGAACAGCGCCAGAGCAGGCTGTGAGTTTATGCAAGCCAGCCAAGGCTAACGGGAAGGAGACTCCTCTGGCCTCTGGGGCTCCTCGGAGTGGAGTGGTGAAGGGAAGTCTCGGTGAAGATGGGGGTCCCAGGGGAGGAGACATTCCCCCCAGAGCCTTTCCTAGGGCACAGGAGGGAGGGCCTGTCTGCAGACCAAGCAGGAGGCGTGCGTCTTAGGGAACTGGGAGGCACTGTGTGGTAAAGCTAATGAGGCCCGAGGGACTGCCACCGAGGCTAGCTCACAGAACGGGTTGGCATGGCTCCCGGCACGGCCTGGCAGCCTCGGGTATCCTGAGAACTCGGCAATGGAGACCCCAGGCCTTTTGCCAGACCTTCCGTGGGAGGGTCTGTGAGACCCCGTGCCCTGAGCGGATGGTAGCAGGGGGTCAGCCCAGGCATAAGCAGGCTCGGAAGTTGGGGCAGAGTCCACCCCACTTCGGGTAGGCATCCGAATCCGGCCTCTGAGTGGCGAGCCGTGTCGGTGCTCCTCAGCCTCTCAAGGCAGAAAACAGAGGTGCTGCCCCTGGCTCAGGGGTGGGGGGTAGAGGGAAGTAGGAAGTGGGCATGGACCATGTGCTCTCTATGGGGTGTTGCAAAAAGTCTTTGAGATGCTCAAGAATTCCACCACCCTTTTCTCCAGAAAAGCAGCCCATGGCTCTGCCTTGCCCTGGCCCTCCTCACCCCTCAACACCATTCGCTCTGTCTGCACCCCGAATCCGCCTCCTGGGCTGAGGCCTAGCGGTCTCACCCCCTCCAACGTTCTAAGCCCTTAATAGCAATAAGGGTAAAACAGCTCTTTTTGAAACATTTGAGGCGCTGTTCTGCTTTTCATTTGATCCCTACGCCAGCCCTACTAGGCAGGTAATATTATTACCCGTGTTTTACAGGTGAGGAAATTGAGGCACAGAGAAAAGTTAGTGCTTCTGAAGCAGCATGACCACGTTTTCCTAGCTGCAATGCTCGTGCACCCCCGTGGCCCAGGGCTGCCCCAGAGCAGGACACGGGAGGGGAGGACCCTGGTTTTAGAAGCTGGCTCCCCGCTGAGCCTCACTCCTCTGCCCTGACACCCTGTAAACAGAGGGTGGCTCCGGCCCGGGCCCTGGGGCCCAGGCCCCGACACACACGTCAGCCTTTCTCTCCCTGCCGCCGTGACTCATTGTCTGCCCCCTGGGATGGCAGCCTTCTAGCACCCCCCTGCACCCAGCTCCCCGCCACAGCTTTCTCCAGGCCCTAGTCATCTCCCTCAGTGAGCTCCTGCCTTATTGTCTGATTGCTCCCTCTGAGCCCTGAGGCTGGAAAAATTGAGGGCTGGGGCCCAGGCGGGGAACCAGGCAGAGGAGGAAAAGGTAGAGACCAGAGCCAGGGGTGGGAGGGGACGTGGGAGGGGGGTGCTGCTCAGGGCCTCTCCAGGAAGCTGTCAATCTTATTACGTAATAACAACTCCCACCCTCCAGGCCTTACCGGTGCCAGGCCCAGGGCTAAATGCTTGATGCCCGCTCTCTCATTCCATCCTCCCCGCAGCCCTGTGCATTGGTACTAATGTTCTTGTTTCCAGAGGAAGAAACTGGGGCTTTGCAATTAAAGTACTTGTTCAAGGTCACACAATGGCAGTGGCAGAGCGGGGAGGCGGATGTGAGTGGCAGGCCCCAGGGCTGCTCCAAGACCCCCACGTCAGTCCTTCTGCCCTTCTTCCTGGCCACTTGTCTTGGGGGTTGAGGAGCTACGGACCAGAGACTGGGCCCTTGGCCTCAGGAGGCTTCCATCTGGTCGGGGGGTTGGGTGGGGGGGCAGGACCCGCACCCAGAACACACACAGACAAGGCATTCTTATTGTTGCTGAAGCAATTGACTAAGGACTGGAGCGAGCCCAAAAGGCAGCAGGTGCTGGGGTGTTTCTCCACTAGGGCAGGAGATGCCACTGTCTTTCGTGGGTCGGCATGTTCGGCAGCCCTGGTGCTGGCGCTGAGAACCACCGTGGTGCTGTCACAGTGACAGCAGTCCCACACTGTGTGGGTGCCACTAAAGAACGGGAAAGGGTGAAGATGAAGGCCCCTGTTCACCAAGTCCAACAGCTTGTCTCAGCCCTACACTCCCTGTCCTTCCACACTTCATCCGGCAATACTTAAAAGATCGCCCAACCAGTGCCAGGCCCCGGATTAGAAGGTAGGAATACAAAATGAGTAGGTTGCAGACTGTGCCCCCAGGGGCCACACCTGGGGGTCCGATGAGCAGGCTCGTGGGACCGGGGAGTGCCGGCTTTGGCTGAGTATGCCCAAGGTGCCCCTTAGGAAGCCCCTCCCGCCCAGACCTGAGGCATCCTTGCCTGGGGGTCCTTTCTAGCAGGAGTAGAGTAGGAGGTGCTGAGGGCGATGAGAGGGAGAGGGGAGAGGGGAGGGGTAGAGTGTGGTGAGGGATGGGATAGAGAGGTAAGTGGGGGTGGATCACGCAGGGCATTGCCGGGTCTTTGGGAATTTTAAACAGGGGAGTCTCCTGCCGGTTGGATCTGCCGGTAGCGTGGAGGGTTGGCGGCAGGGCTGGAAGCAGGAGGACCAGAGAGAGAGGTGGCCTGCCCAAAGGGGTGGTAGTGGGAATGGAGACAAGGGGACAGATTTGAGAGCTGCCTCGGTAGGAGGATCAACAGGTCCAATGATTAATCAGGCATGGCAGTGAGAGCCATGGCTGATACCGAGGCCTCTGGTTGGGTACTTGGAAAGCGGCTGTCTTCTGCAATAGGGATGCAGGGGAAGAGGGTGAGTTCGGGTCTAACCTGTCAACTCTGGCGCGTTTCTGAATCGCCATGTCTGCCCAGTGAGCAAGTGGATATTCAGGTCTTAAGCTGAGAAGGAAAACCTAGATCAGAAGTGTAGGTGTGTGTGCTGAGCATTGGCCTCCTAAAGGAAGTCCTGCGAATGAGTGAGCCCGCCCAGGAAGACCGTGAAGGGGGACTCACCCCCAGGACCCTATGCCTGGAAGGAAGGAGGCACGGGTAGAGATACCCTGAAGGGGGTTGAGGAGCGGCCAGGGAGGCAGGAGGGGAGCAAGAGTGTATCACCGTGGAACCAGGGAGACGACGAAGAGAGCACAGGTTGTGAGAAGTCAGGTAAGGTAGAGCCTGGCCAGTGTCCAAGGTCACAGTGACGTGGCAAAGCCAGCTCTCTTTAAGTGAGGCTGGGGTTGGGTTTGTTGGGGTGGAGCCATGCAGGGGAGTGAGGGAGACCAGGAGGTTTGGGGATGGGGAAGGACCATCGAAATTGCTGCTGTGGGGGACAATTGAGAGAACTGAGGAGGGAGATGGGAGGGACGGCAGGCGCCACCTTGAGAGCCTTCTTGGTGCTGGAGACCCTGCGCTGGTGGCAGCACAATCTCAGTAGGTGTGAGCATGCCCTACCCTTGGGTCCTCAGCTCTCGCCTCCTACCTTCTGGACTGGCCTCCACCTCCACTGGTCTCCAGAAAATCCTCAGTTCTCATTCCCTATCTCTGGGTTATGCCTGAGCTCTCTGCCAGTCTCCCACTGGACATAGCCACCTGGTCCAGAAACCTATGCCACAGAGACTTCCTGTTTGTGCCAGGCACTGGCAGGACAGCAAGGGCCCTGCCCCTGCCAGTAGGGTAGACCAGCAATAGAGTAATTAACAAGATCACTACAGGCAGTGCTGGGGCCGGGAAGGGCCTGAAGGAGGCAGTGTGGGGCTGGGACTCTGGAGCCAGAGTTCCTGGGTTCCCATCCTGCCTTTGCTCATAGTAGCTGCATGACCTTGGACAGGTCACCTGACCTCAGCTGTTAAGTGAAAAGCATGCTTCGTAGAGACGATACGAGGGTTACAGTAGTTAATATCCATAAAGCACTTAGCACTCTGCCTGGCACATAGGAAACAATGTACATGAGCCTTTCCTTTGAAACAATAAATGTCCAGGGAGGCCACTTTGGGTTGACCAGGTGGGTAGTCAGCTGGCTCATGGCACCCAAATATTTCTAGAAGCAGGCTCATCCCATTCCCCTTCTTCTCTTTTAGAATTGGGCCATGGCCCTGCCCACCGTTAAGTTCTAGGATGACTGTAGCCTTACCCTGGTCCCCATCACCCTACCGGGGGCCCTGTGGGGGTAGAGAGTGGGAGGAGCAGGGGCCTGGCTGGCTCACCATTCATCTGTCCCTCACAGCGCTGTGTTCTTTGCAACCTACCTGATCCTGGCCTGCTGTTCCGGACCCAGGTATGACGATGGCTTGACCAGCAACTTGTGAGAACATGAGCCAGATCCCAGACACTCTGGTCCCAGTGCTGCCTACCTCCCATGTGCTGTGCACCCCTCGGAGGGCCCCGCCCCTCTCTGGGCTCCATCGTGTAGGCCTGCCCCTCCGTCCTTCACTTAATACCTCTGAGGTAGGAGGAGGGTAGACAGACAGATGGGAGTACATGGAAATGTAGCTGAAGAAAGCCTCCAAGAAGTGGGGATGGGGGTGGGCAGAGACCCCCCCCCCCACCCGCAGGGTGACCCAGCCTGTGGCTGCTGGCACCCCCACGCTCCTCTGAACTCAGTGGCTTTTCTTTCAGGAGGCATTTCCCCTGGAACCTGATTCTCCTGACCATCTTTGTAAGTGGCCTGGGGTGGCTGGGGAGCCAGGCTGAGTGGGGGTCGAGGGAGGAGGGGCGGAGGGTGGGTTTCAAGGGCCAGGACGTCTAGGTTGGGGATGTGTAACGTGAGGTCACTGGGGGAGAGGGCGACTTCTTCCACCAAGACATTCCACCCTCTTTCCAAGTGGGCTTAGTCTCCCTGCCGCTCCCTCCATCCACTGTCTCTTCACTGTGATTTTGTTTTCAAGAGGTTTGATGGGGGACCCTAGAGCTGTGGATAATGATGAGTGGGAGGGCTTGGGAAGGGGAGCAGAGCAGGGTGGCAGATGGAAGAAAGGCACAGCTGTGCCGGGCCGGCCAGGACGCTGCTTCGCCAGGCCTGACTCCTGGAAGTAACTGTGAGAGGGAAGCAGACTCAGACTTGAGGGGTCTGTGCAGGGGTGGAGACTCAGGCCGGACCTTGAAGGTGTCTGGACCCTGAAGTCTGAGTCCTGGAGCATTTCTGCTTTTCCTTTCAGACCCTGTCCATGGCCTACCTCACTGGGATGTTGTCCAGGTAAAGGGGACAGGTGGTGGGGGAGGGGCCATAGGCTGGGCTTAGAGCCAGGGACTCGCCCACCACATGCTGGGGGAAACTGCCCCCAAACTCCATCCCCCTGGGAGCATCTGAATGTGGGAATGGATTCAGGCAGGCAGGAAGCGTTGGCCTGGAGCCCTTCCCCCAGTCACTCTGCTGGACCGTGCCTCCGGGGCCTGGCTAGGTCGGTTCCGGGGAGATGGAGGAGACCAAGGTGACTCCTGTAGGGCTGTAGCTTAGAAGACCCCAGGCTTGTGATCACAGAAGTTCCCACCTCCAGGCAGCAGCACAAACCACTTTCCACCCCCACTCCCACCTCTCCAAGATCCTCCTAACAGGATTTCAAGTCTAAGGTGTGGGCGAGGGGAGGGCCCAAGAGAAAGGCCTGAGAAGCAGGGACAGGGAGGACCCTGGGAAGGGGAGGAGAGGGTGAGGGCAAGAGGTCAGGGGAGGGTTCTGGAAGCCCTGCTGGAAACTGAGCCCTGGCCTGTTGCCCCGCAGTTACTACAACACCACCTCCGTGCTGCTGTGCCTGGGCATCACGGCCCTCGTCTGCCTCTCTGTCACTGTCTTCAGCTTCCAGACCAAGGTCAGCTCTGGGGCCTGTGGGCGGGGAGATGGCTGGGGGTGGGGCGGGGGGGCCTCCAAGCTTAGATCCCCAGCTGGTGAGAGATAAAGGGGTGAGCTGGACCTGGGGGGGCCCACCTGGGGGAGGCGAGGGAAGCAGTGCTGGGTCCTGGGGGTGAGCACTAGCTGAGCCTGCTGTAAGGGCCTTGGCCAGCGTTTACACCTGCCCCGCCCTTGCAGTTTGACTTCACCTCCTGCCAGGGCGCGCTCTTCGTGCTGCTCATGACTCTCTTCTTCAGCGGACTCATCCTGGCCATCCTCCTGCCCTTTCAATATGTGAGTCTGGGGGCTCCCGGCGGGCCCCATGGGAGGGAGGGGGGCCTACTGACCAGAGGGTGCCATTTCCTCCCACACCCTCCAGGGAAGGCCCAGAGCCAAAGGCTCACAGCCTGCCATCCTGTCCGGCCCCTCCTGGCACCTCCCCTGGGCTTGTTGGCAGTGTAAGCAAACCAACAAGGAGGCCTTTCTCAGCAGGCCTGGGCACCTGCCTGCTCCATGAGCCACATCCGGCTTCACCTTTCCCATCCTCCCTCCAGGGGGGAGGCGAGGCTGGAGGGGAATGTGCCACGGAGCATTTAAACGGCTGCAGGGGAGGGAGCTCTGGAGAGGCTGGGCACCACCAGACCCAGAGGGGCCCTGAGGAAGGGCCTCCTGGGGCCCTTGGGGGATCAGCCAAGCCCACAGTGGCAGACTCTGGGCAGCCAGGCAGGTGGGGGCTGGGGCAGTGGGCTGAGCCTACCCAAGCCCACCCCACTGGAGCATCCATGGGGCTGGCCGAATCTCAGCTCTTTCACAAGTGCCCAGCCTGCCCTGGGTAACCCAGCTAGGACTTCCCCGGGCTCAGTGACCCATTTTAGGTACTAAGGCCACTGCAGGTGGAAAAGGGAGCAGATGGAGGGCATCAGAAGAGGGGTTTGAGGTTCCAATCCTGGGAACCCAAGAGATGAAAGCTAAAAATTACTGAGCCCCTGCTCCTCTTGCTCCTTTGTCCCCCGACTGCTCTTCTACCAGGTTGGGACCAGCAGTCCTCACCCCCCATCTCCCCGCCCCATCCTGCTGAGCCCCAGCCCCCAGGGCATTGCCCCCACTCCAGGCCAGCTGGATTGGTTCTGGCATTTCCTTGGCTCTTCCCAGGACCCAGTTGATGAAGGGAGGGGCTGGAGCTGGCCTGGGGCCCTCTGTGTATCTAGGATGGAGGGGGCGGGTGGTACAGGTAGGTGCCCCAGAGCTTCAAAGAACCCTTTATTGACTTAGGTCAGTCTGCCAGGATGCCTTGTGTTTCCAGGAATCTTGTGGGGACAGACCCTACAGAGGGCCCAGCTGGTGTGGTACCTCTAAATAGGTACCACACACAGCTGGGCACCCCCGCGCCCTGGGGGGAGCCGAGATGGGGAAGGAGCACTGCTCCAGCCTCTGCAGGCAACCTCATCAGCCACAGCTGGCAGGAACTCCAGATGGCCCCCACCCCACCCCCCACCCTGAGTTCTAGTCTTCGTCCCCTTCCACCTGAGCCCCTTACTGGCACAGGCGGAGCCTGGGAACTCCCCACAGAGGGACAGACAGACCCTGTGCAGGACAGGCAGAAAGGAGCACCCTCCGACCAGCTCCAGGCTGGGAAAATGACAGGGCCCCAATGGGAAGGGCCACTCTGGTGCCACCCGAGCCTGGGACTGTGTATGAAGGGAGCAAGTGCCAGTCAGGTTGGGTGCTCCTCTGCAAGGTCCTCCATGATCACTCTTACCCTGGGGCTCCCCTACCCGCCCTGAACACACAGAGAATCAAGGATCCCTGCTGGGGTCCTGGAGTTTCTTAGGGGCTGCTGGGGAGGGGTGGGGCAGTGAGAGAGGATCCCACTGGGAAGGTCAGTCCCACATCCCCCATTTTCTAGACTGAGCTGTCCTCCCTCGCCCTCTGCCCCACGGCCCCTCTGCTGTCCCTAAGCCCATTGCCGTCTGCCCCACAGGTGCCCTGGCTCCACGCAGTATATGCCGTGCTGGGAGCAGGCGTGTTTACATTGGTAAGTGTGTGTGGCTCCCTGGGGGCGGCCCTCTCAGCCTCTGATCATCTCCCCAGGCCCTCCACCGCCTCTGCCTTCCTCTCAGGCAGGCTTCCCTGAACCCTTGTGAAGCAGCCAGGGCAGGGCAGGGCTCAATGCTAACGTCAAGGAAGTCTGTCTGGTCTCCAAGACAGACCAGCCGGAAAGTGAAGGTGTCCTGGTCACGTGGACGGAGTTAGCTGTTACTCTCCTAGGGGTAATCTGGGAGGCTTTCTTGGAGCCAAGGAGATTCCTAAGTACCCTGCGAGAGAGATGCACGTAGATTGAGTTTGTCCTTCGCTATTCCACCAGACTGAGAGTGTTGACGTTGACTGCCATTCTGGTAATAGTAACAGCTAATGTTATTGAGCGCTTGCTCCCTCCTTCTCCAAAAGCTCTCCAATCGCACTTCATCCTCACCGTAACTCTGTAAAATAGGTTCTACTGTTATCCAATTAAGATGAGGAACCTGACCCCAGCTGATGTGGCTCTGTTGGTTGGAGCATTGTCCTGTAAACCAAATGGTGGTATGTTCAAATCCCAATCAGGGCACATGCTCAGGTTGTGGGTTCAATCCCCAGTTGAGTGAGGTTAAAAAAAAAAAAAAAAGAGGAACCTGAGGCTCAGAGATGTTAAATAACTTGTCCAAGGTCATCCAGCACTCAAGGAAGTGGTAGGGCCAGACTGGGGACTGGATGGTCTGGGTCCAGAGCCCCACTGCCGAGGTGGGGAGGGGGGTGGGTGGCTGGGAGCAGATTCCCAGGGGACAGAAGGTGACCAGGGCAGACAGACATTTGCCTGGAGCAACCCCACACAGACCCTTTGCTCAGATGGGCTCCAAGCATGAATGTGGTGGTGCTCCAGGATCCACCCAGGGGGACGGTGGTGACACCTCGGGGTGGGGAAGGTTTGGGATGCAAGGCAGCCATGCACCGCAGCACAGGCAGTCACCAGACTGTCTTCTTCCTCACTGGAGTGTTCAGCTCAACTCACTCGAGCCAGAGTTCTGGGCTTAGTCACAGGTTCCAGGAGCTTGTGGGTGACAGACTGGGGAAGCAGAAATGGGAGGAAAGAGGGCCTCAGATCTATGAGCAGAAGTTTTGGGTTGAGATCAAGCCAGGAATGGGGGTGTGGTCAGTTCATTCATTCATTCCTGCAGGTCTTTATTGAGCACCTACTATGTGCACTATGCTGTGCTGTGTGCCCAGGACGCCACATCGAGGCGCTCAGTAAATATTGTGGGATGAGTAAATGACCTCCAGGCTCAGAACCTGAGGAAGACACTAAAAAGGGATCTAGTGGAACGCCACGCCCCTCCTTGCACAGATGAGGAAAACCCGAAAGAAGTTAAATGACTTGTCCCAGGTTTCCCGGCAAGATGACGGCATATCAACTAAGAGTGCCCTCGGCCAAGACTAGGGTGACCGACTTACCCTCCTTTCCCCGGGACTGTCCCAGTTTCAGCACTGGAACTCCCGCTTCTCGGGGGACCGCTTAAATCCTGGGCAAACCAGACGGCTGGTCACCCTACGACACTAACCGCTCTTGGCTTGTGGACCAGCAGCTGCAGGCAGTGCACGCTGAAGACGAGTCTAGACTAGGAGGACTGGGCAGGGAATCTTCAAGGAGGAAAGAAAGGAGGAGGGCCACATTGGGAGGCAGGCGCCTGCTGGGGTCTCCGAAGGCAGCGGGGGGTTGCCAGGGACAGATGGGAGAAGAGGGGTAGGCACAGGCAGAGCGGGATGCACGGTGGGTGGGGGCGTGCACTCGGCTTCCTGCGGGTCAGGTCTCAACAAGTGGGGAGGCTGTCCACACGAATGGGGCTGGATGGGCAGTAACCTGTTAAATTTCTTTAGTGATCCCTTGTGTTATTAGAATAATAAAAATAATCCCAACAATCTGTTCCACCCTCTACCTTTTAACAAAGTGCTTTCACACCTATCACCTCACTGGATTTTCACTTCGACCCAGGGAAAGAGGCCGATTATAAGACCTGGTTGCCACACCCGAAGCCCTAGTGCCACAGGGCTAGCATGGAGTCCCGCTGCCACTCGGGGGGCACACTTAGGGCAAAACCCAGGTGTCCTGTGCCCAGCCGGTGCCATTTCCAGGGCCCCATGGTCCCTCTCAAAGAAGACAGCTCCTATTGTCTTACTTAGAGTTGGGGGAGGCTGGGAGGCCTATCCAGTATTTACTGCCCCCCCACCTCGAATCATCGGTCCTGTCCTCTCCACAGGATTGTTCCCATCAGCGTAAACCAGGCATGCGCTCTCCTCCTCTCCCTCCCTCTCCCCCTCCCCCTCCCTCCCTCCCTCTCCTCCCCTCCCTCCCTCTCTCTCTCACACACATACTCACTGCCCCACTCCCCACCCTGCTTTATTTCTCTTCACAGCACTTTGTAGCCTCTGACATACTAGACATTTTTCTGATCTGTTTGTTTCTTGTTTGCTCCTTCCAGCAGAACTGTAACTCCTCAGTGGCAGGGACTTTTGTTGGACTTGTTTATTGCTGCCTCCCCAGAACAGTGCCCCGCACCCAGTAGGCACCTTTGATGTTGTGGACTGAAGGGGCGAGGGAGGTGTGGCCCCGAGGCTGTCAGAGCTGACAGAGAAAGAGAGAAAGCCGCTGGCTGTGTCAGCCTCCTGTGAGTCACCTGGGAGGGGGAACCACCGCACCTAATTACTCATTAATGTCTCATTAGGACATCAACACACCCAAAGGCCCTTGTTGGACCCATTTTTCAGGTTATGTAAACAGTGGTCAGGAGCAGGTGATGGGACTCCCCCTGCCTGCAGTTACTTGGGTCAAGGAGGGAGGACATGCAGCAGGTCCAACAGGGTAGGGGAGAGTTGAGGGAGAGTCTCTGGACTCATTCCCCTCCCTCCTCTCAATTTCAGGTAGACAGAGGCCCTCGGAGGTCCAGTCCCGCAAGACCTAAGGCCCCTTGGTCTCTCCATGAACCCCCAACTCAGAAGGTCCTTGACCTGGATCTCACCCTATGTCTAGCTTCAGTTCTGTCCCCGCCCCCACTGAATCCGTGGTGGCCTAGCTCCAACCCATCCCCAAAACCAACTCCCAGCAAGCACCCCTGCTCTCTCCAGCTGCCCACCCTGGCCCCCCTGCCCTAGCGTGGGGAAGTCTCGGCACCAGGAGGGGCCCTCCCTGCCCTGCAGCTAGAAAAATTGCAGCACACAGCACATCCCTGCCCGTTACCGTCTCAGGGAAGATGTGTGAGAGAGGGGCGAAGGGAAGTGTCAGAGAAGGTCCAGACCCCCGCTGAGAACCAAACATCACCCCCTCCCACCAGCCTGAGCCTTGTAAGAGCTTTGAGAATCCAATGATTTTCTCTCCTGGAGATCGAAGCCCCTTCCCTGAAAGACACTGCCATTTCCGAGGGCAGGGCCGCCCAGCTGGACTAGGTGGAGATGGGGGGGGGGCAGGCTTTTTAGGGTTGTGGTCCAGCCTTCAGGACAGGCCCCTCCTAAGGGGAAAGTACCTCAAAGGTGCCCTCCTCCCAGGCTTCACATCAGTCTCACTTCCTGAAGTGCTAATTCTCAGGACCAAGCCCTTACAACACCCAGACCCAGAGCCCCCCTCTCCCTGGGGCGGGGGTGGGGGGGGGGTGGGGGGGGGCGACTGAGGGAGAGGGTGACTCAGAGGCCCTGAGGGAAGCAGGGCCCAGGAGCGTCTACCCTGGCAGGGAGGGGGGGAGTCCTTGCTCTCATACTGGGGTTGGGGTTCTCCAGAGCAGAGCTGGGGAAGGCGGGGTCGGAAGGGCCAGGGGAGCCCGTAGAGCAGGAGGAAGCTCTCTGGGTGTCCACATACATCCCATGCAAACCACGTTCAAGGTCGAGCTCATCTTCTTACCACTGTGACCTTAGGCAAGTTACTTGGCCTCTCTGTGCCTCAGTTGCCTCACCTTTAACACAGGCGGACAGTAACTCTCGCACAGTGTTGTGGTAATGATTACATCAGATAATATGCAAAGAGAAGAAAGCAGGCAGCTTAGCACCCGAACATGGCAGTTTCTCAGCTGCCGTGGCAGCTTGTACCTTCACTGTGCACACTAACTTTGTAACTCAGCACCGGACTTTGGCGCCAGGGTACCTGGGCTCAGACCCATTCGCTGCCACATTTCAGCTATGTGGACTGATGCAACCACGTGATCTCTCTGTGCTTCCGTTCTTTAATCTGTAAAATGAAGATAATAATAGTGCCCAGCTCATAGGTTGTTGTAAATTTAAAATGAATTAATATGTGCAGCACTTAGAAAGTGTCCGGCGTGTCATCAGGGATCAGTAAGTGTTCCCTGTTAGTAGTAGTCATTGCCTAAGGTCAGGGGTGATTTGAACCCAGGTCTGTGTGACTCCTGGTCTGTGTTCCTGAGCACCGGGTATACTCGGGCCTTTCCGCATAGGACCTCCCACAGGCTCTCCCACATACTCTGTACACTGCTGCCCTTTTGCCTTGGGCCAGGCTCTCTGGCCCACGTGCCTGTCATCGCCTACTCCTGCAGTGGCCCATCCGGACGTGCACACCAGGACCCAGGGCTACGTGCAGTTGTTTGTGCCATTTAAACTTTTGACACCCAGGTCAGTGAAGGCAGGAGAAAGATGTTCCAATGGCCCCAGCAACCAATGGACTCCATGTGTCCACTTAGCACCTCTCCTCCCTCACCCTGACCAGGCCTACGCCTGGTGGTTTCTTTCTGAAGGATCCCCAAAGCCCAGGCTCACTCTCTAGCTCAGAAAGTGATGGCAGGACCAGGTGGGCCGAGCCCCCTGCCCCCCAGGGAGGCCTGCGGTGCTCTTGGCCATGAGCTCTGTCTGCTCAGTCCTCCCTGCCTCTCCTATCCTTGCACACACTCTTGCACACGCCACCACGCCCTGAGGCAGTGTCACCTGGTGGAAACAGAGTGGGCTTTGGGGTCAGGAGACTCGAGCTGTCCTCTGGGCTGTGTGAAGTGCGCAAATCACTTAGGCCGTCTGTGCCTCGGCCTCCTCAGCTACCTGAGGAAGGGGACGGTGCACCTGCCACAGAGGCTTCCGGCGAGAGTCACGGACTCTTCTTTTCTGTGTAACCTTAACCACTTTTTATCCTCACGCAAGGCATGCTTATTGATTTCAGAGACGGGGAAGGGAGGGAGGGGGGAGAGAGGGAGAGAAACGCCGTTGTGAGAAAGCAATACTGATCAGCTTCTTCTCCCGTGCGCCCCGACCGGGACCAAACCGTAACCTCGGCACGTGCCCTGGGCTGCAGTCGGACTGAAACCCTTCGGTTTATGGGAGGACACTCCGACGGAGTCACCCTGGCCAGGGCTAACTCTTTTTATTTTAATCTTCTAATTACATGTGATTGCGTATATTCATATATTTCATCTTTTACAATCATAAATAATATAGGTAAAGCAAACATAGTTTTAACCATGTCCCTCCCTGCCTTCCCCCGTGGTAACCGCTGTGGTCAACATCTTTCCAGACCTTTCTCTGCACGTTTTATAGATATTTGTGATACCAGCTCCTGTGAGATTTGTCTAGTAACATAAAAGGGGATCATCTGATATGGCTTTTTTCACAACTTGCTTTTTTCTTGTAATAGCATGTCAGAAACATTTCTGCCTCAGAACTGCCACCCACGGTCTAGTTCACCTGGCCTGCGCTGCTGGAGCTGGGGGCGGTTTTCAGGGTTCCACCGGTAGCCCCACTGCGGCAGTGGACAGCCTTGGGTGTGCCTCTCTGCACACTCCTGCTGCCATTTCTGTAGGGTGGACGTGGTCCACGTGTTATTTTTTTTTTATGTTGATTCAACACATTGCAAGCCCAGCTCTTTGTATTCACTGCCTGTTTGTTGGTGACTCCAAGCTGGCCTTTCCCTGGCATGGCTCCCGCCCAGCCTGATATCTGGGAGAACAGAGGCCTGAGCCTAAGTCCCGTACACAGCAGGGTCAGCCCGAGTGTAGCCGGGGGCCCTGGCCAGGTCCAGCACTAGCCCGTAGGGTGAACCAGGAAAGTTTGCTTTGGCTCCTCTGCCTCTGTGCATGCCCCTCCCTCCCTGCAAGCTGGGTCCCACCCATCCGGGTCAGGTGAGACAAGTAATCTGGTCCCGCACTAGATAAAGGACTATCAGCCAGTGAGCCACGTGCTCCGAGACCCCTCTCCTCAGGTGTAAAATAGCGGCAATGACATCTACCTCCAAGGGCACTGGGCGAGTGAGATGAGACAAAGGAACAGCGAGAGCAAGGACCTTGCAGACACCAGTTACCAGCACCCTAGTCCTGCTCCTGCCTCTGTCCCTGTCCCACGAGCCACTCCTGCAGGGTCCCCTCTGCGGTTGGCTGCTCACTCAGGTACCTGCGATCCTTTTAGGTGTTAGTGGTTAACCAGTTTTTAGCTGTCAGCCGAGATCTTAGCTGCCAACTAAGATGTTAACCGTAAGCAAGGTATCTGCTCTCAACCAAGTCGCTAGTTAGCAATGCTCACCATCACCCAGGGGGGTTACCAGTAGGTAACTTTCCCCTGTAACGAATGCTTGCTCATGATGTAATCTCTGATGATGTCTTTTGCTCTTGCTAGGCTGTTAGTTCACTGAAGGCAACTTCCCTAGAACGTAGTAGATGCTCCATAAATATTGCTGGGAATAAATGAACAAAAAGCCTTCCATTGATTCACAGGCATGAGGCTGCAGTGACTGGTGGGGCCAGGCAGTGGGACTGATTTGGGGGCAGGCCATCCCAGAGAGCGCCTCACAGATAAGCAACCGTGGCCATCGGCCAAGGGCAGGAGCAATCATTTCATTTCTCTTTCCTCCAAGAGAAGAGCCAGCTGGCTGCTCTAAGAGGTCTCCTGGGTGAGTGCTCCTTGGAGGAGCCACCCCCAAACCTGGTCGGGTCCCAGCCTTCTAAGTTGAGAGATTTATTTTCATTAGCTCCCCCGGGGATGGCCAGGCTCTGGGCAATCAACCAAGCGAGCTACTGATTGATAAGCCAGATCAGCAATTTATTAACTTCTGCTGGCAGCTGGGACTGTTCAGCCGCCTGTAGCACTGGAGTTGGCCCCTCTCCTTGCTTGTTCTCTCTACAGAGGAAAATTTATTTGGGAATCCAAGTCAAGTTCAGAAGGAGCATAGAGCGGAGTGAGATGAAGCTAAAGAATAATAATAGTTGATGCCACACACACAGTTGTGTTTTTACCCTCGAAACCAGACCGTGGTGTGGTCATTCCCACTGTCCCACTCTGTAGGTGAGGAAGGACGCTGAGGTCAAGTGGGTGACAGCTGCTGAGGGATGGGGCCAGCACTCAAAGCTGGGAGCTCCAGCTCCAGCCCTTTCTCAGTGCCTCTCAGCTCAGAGAGTCTGCCATAGCCTGCACAGGGCCCCCTCAGCATGGCTGTGGCTCCCCATTTCTCTGCTATTGAGACCCCACAGCTCCCCCAGTAACATTTCCACCTCCTTGATGAGCCGAGGGAGACACTGGAGGCTCAGCAGCAGTGTATGCTTGTTCTCAAGAGGGCGCCTCTCCTTCTGCAGATAAGAACAATAAAGCCACGTTCAGAGCTACCATTCATTAAGTGTTTACCGTGTGTCAGGCCCCATGCTAGGCTCTTTGCATGCATTATCTCCCGGCCGCAACCACCTCAGGAGGAAAGGATCCATCTTCCTTCTACGATGCAGACTCACAAGCTCAGAGACTAAATGTTTTGCCCAGGGTCCCATCGCTAGTGAGCAGCAGAGCTACGACTGGAGTCCGGTCAGTCTGACGCTCAAGCCCACGTTCATAATCAACTCCCAGCTCCCCACCTTTGAGGGTGATGTGCCTCGATGTCCCACTTGCTGGAGTTGCTCCCTCTTGGAGCCTCTGCCCCCTCTGTATGGGGGCAGGGGGGGGGGGGACTTTGGCACCGAGGCAGGGATCCTCTCAGGCCTCCACGGGGCTTCACCCAAAGCAGCTCTAAGGAGCCTGGGTCCAGGAGTCAGGGAGTCATGGTCTGTGGTGAAGGAAAGGGATCTGGGCCCCAGCTTTCAGGGTAAAGTGCAAGATCACAGGCAGGCCCCAGGCCCCTCCCTCCGTCCCCTAGCCCCCTGCTCCTGCCACACTGAAGTCCCCACTTATCACACCACACCTTCGCAGTCTCACAAACTCCTACTCATCCTTCAAAGCCAGGCTAAGTGTCACCCACCTCTCCTGGGACACCCTTCCCCTACCCAATCAGCCCTAATTATGACAGTTACTGGGTTTCATTGTAATCATCTCACTCAGCAGTGAGCCCCCGAGGCAGGCGTTTGTGTTCCCCGGGGTTTCTGCAGCTCTCAGCCAGTCGCTGGCACCAGCCCTGGCCCGTGGGTATTTATGGCACAGTGAATGTTCCAGAGGGCCGGAGGAATACAGGCCTATGCACAGGTGACGGAAGAGCCAGGCACAGCCCAGTTAACAAGAATGTGAATTGATTTAAAGAATTCCAAGCCCAAGTGGCTCAGTGGTTCATAACCTTTGAGACACTGGTGGAACTTTTTGGCTTCTTTCCCTCAGAAAAGTATGCCTTGCCTGTCAAATTTCATGTGTGACTTCTTGGGGGCTCTGCTCCGTATGCTGGGACCCCAAAGAAAAGCTCTGTGGAGGAGTCGCGGGAGACAGTGGGAAGGCCTGATAGGGAGTGGTAGGGATATTATTAGGACTAAACAGGCTAATGTCTGTGAAGCACCTAATAAGTGTCCATTCCCTGCTTGCTATTACTTGGAGCATTTGTTTACCTTCTAACTAAGAGCAAGCCCTGAGGGAATGACAGGAAGACTAGGACTGAGCTTGAAGACCCCTCAAGGTCCCCTCCTCCAGGAAGCCTTTCCGAACTCCCTGCCACACTCACACAGGATGAGGTTCCTTGTGATCAGAGCTCTGTGCTTTGGTTACATTCAACTAACAATTACTTCCCACTAGACTTGAAACCCCATGAGGTAAGGGATCTTACTTGTTTTGTTCTTTGCTGTGTCCCTGTGTCTTGTACATAGTAGATGCTCAGTTAATAGGTGTCAAATTAGGGACTGAAAGTGCTGGGAAAGTTCCAGACTCTGGGCTGACACAGAAAGGTCACTGAGCAGTCAGGCAGGCAGCAGGTGAGGGTAACCAAACCGGGGGTGGGCCTGGGTGGGGATGCTGGGCCCCCTGATCGGTGCCACAATGACTGAGCCCTCTGATTTCTCCTATGTCCTCCCTTCCTTCAGTTCCTGGCATTTGACACTCAGTTGCTGATGGGAAACCGACGCCACTCACTGAGCCCCGAGGAGTATATTTTTGGAGCCCTCAGCATTTACCTAGACATCATCTACATCTTCACCTTCTTTCTGCAGCTTTTTGGCAGCAACCGGGAATGAGGAGCCCTCCCCACCGCCTTTCCTTCAGAGAATGCTCCCTTGCTGGTCCTCTGACCCTGCCTTGCTCCCGTAGCCCAGATATAAACTAGCCACCAGCCCAGCCTGTGGCCAGCCTGCTCACTCCCTCAGTCTGTCCCTCATCCTTGCCCTCCGTAGCCTGTGTCTGTGCCATCAGGGGCCCTGTGGAACTGAGGTCACGCCGTGCCCTGCGCCACCCCTTCCCCCCAGTTATACCTCCCACACTGGAACAGTCAAGGCTGGAGGTTCCTTTGGGTTTCAGGACCCAGGGGACAAGTGGGAGGAGACCAGCAGGATTTTAGATATGGGAAGGGGACCCCAGGAAGCCTGGCTGAGGCCTGCCCCCCCAATCAAGATTCTTCCTAAGGCTGCCACGGCTATGTGACCCTGGGGCACACTGTCCTGTGTCCAGTCCACCCTCCTCTCTTTCCTTCCAGGTCAGGCTTTGTAAGGGAGGGGTTGGGGAATGGCAAGGAGATGGGGTGAGGGTGCTCTTACTCTGCAGGGTGGTTGTCCCAGGCTGGCCTCTGCTCTCAGCTCTGGGGCTAATGGCTTGTTCTAGGGACTGGGACCCTGGGGCCAGGAGCACCCAGAAGGAGTAACACCTACCCTCCTGGGTCATGACCACTGTTGAGGCAGGAGGCCCTGCTCCTAAGGGGGGAGGGGGGGTGCCTGCCCTGGGGCTCCCAGGGAGTGAGTACAGGGCAGCCAGCTGGGAGTTCTGGGCTCTGCCGTTCACCCCAGCCGCATCCCCCTGTTAGGCCTGGGGGGGTGGGTGGGAGGACTGAGCCTATTCCTCTCACCCTCTTCTCTGGCCCCACAGGATGCTCCCACAGGCCTAAGGCTGGGTGCTGGTGCCCTAGAGGACTGCATGTTCTGAGGGAAGGGGGGTTATTCTAACTGAGCCAGCCCCAACTGGAGGGAATCCTACCCTGCCCCCAGCCCTTCCCCAAGGCCTTCCTGCACATCTCATTTCTTAAACCCTCCCCCATCTAATGCCATTTGCTGGCTTGCCCCTAGCCAGGCCTCCTGAGGCCTCAGTTGGCTGTGCCTAGGCCCCTTTCCCTAGCTTCTCTGGCCACTCAGCACAGAGTCCCTAAGCCCCCTCCATTCCTTATCTCCTCATCTCTCTAATTTGGAAGCTATCCAGCCAGAGCCAGTCCCTTCAGCCGGCCCCATGTGATGAGGCCAAGTCTCCTTATCAGCCTGCAGGCGGCTGAGATCTCAGGCAGGGGGCCCCCGCCTGGGGGAAGCGTGCAGCCAGCACAGCCAGCACGTGCTGGAAGCCAGCTCCTGGCCAGTGGAAAGTTACTGGGTGGGGTCAGGAAGGTTCAGAGTAGATTCCTCTCTGTCCAGGTACCTCCCTTACTCCTATGTTGGGGGACCTGTTTACACTGGGGGATGGTGACTAGGTGTGCTGTCTGTGCTCCCAACCCCTCCTTCCCAACCTTCCTATTTTCAACTTTCAAGAAATATTGCACAGGCCCTGGCTGATAGCTCAGTTGGTTAGAGAGTCATCCCGATACGCCAAGATTGCAGGTTTGATCCCCAGTCAGGGCACATTCGAGAATCAACCAATGAATGCATCAATATGCGGAACAACGAATCATCATTTCTCTCTGACTCTCTCTCTCTCTTCCTTTTTCTCTCTCTCAAATAAATAAAATTTTAAAAAAAGAAATATTGCTGAAGGATTTAAAGTTTTGTTTCATCTTGGGTATTTGGAGAGATGAACCGAGAAGTGATAGTGGTGTTTCTGTGTGAGGTAAAGGCAGTTATGAGCACGGGTGTGATGCCTACTGTGTGTCGTCCTAAATCAGTCCCTTTCAACGGCCCTACAATGGCGGTGCCTGCACGTCCCCTGGCAGAGGTGGTCAAGGGGCTTGGTAATGAGCCTGAGGTAGCATAGCTAACAGACTGGGGGGCGCTGGGATGAGGCTTCACAGTGGTCAGGCCCTGGAGACACTAGGGATTTGTAGTCCTTGGTGCCAGCCCTGGCTGCTTCCATCTCCCCTCCCACAACCAGCATTGCACTCCGTGGTCTCCACCTTCTGGGGAAGCTGGGTTCTGGTGTCTGATTCCCAGGCTCACTGCCTCATGGTATTAGGCGAGTGTTTCTTGCTGTGTGATTCACTTTTGCTACCAGCAAGAAGGTAGACCCTGGCCAGGGCAACACAGGAGAGGCACCAGAACACTTAATTCCACTAACTCCCCTCCTCCAGTTGCCCCTTCAGCTCCTCTCCGATTTAATCTTTTGGCCCCATTCTGGGGGGTCAGAACTCCTCCCCTTTGCCCTGCCACTCTCAGCCTAGGTCTGGTTTCTCGGAATCTCTCCCTCAAGCCCTCCTCTTCCTAGGAGAGTTTATACAGAAACCAGGACTTTAGAAGCTTATTTGAGGCAGAGCTCCAAAAGCTTGGGGGTGTGGGTGGGAGAGGAGGCAAGTCCTTGGCAATAAACAGCATGAAGGGGCAGCAGAGCCAGGCTGAGGCCCCGCATTCTGCCTGCACCCAAGCCCTGAGGAGCCCCAGGAACATCTGGATGGGTCTTGGAAGGAGGAAGGGCAGGGAAACAGGAATGCAAGATTATGAGAAACCTAAAATGGGCAGGTGTCACAAGCTGCAGAAGAGGAGGGGACCTACAGGCCCCTCGCATTTTCGGCAGGGCTGGGACTGGGTCCAGGAAGAGGTAGGTTGGATTTCATAAAGCTAGAGGCAGCCGGGAATCGGACCATCTGTGATGTGAGGTCAGAGGTCTCCTGCGGAGGGGAAGGCAGGCCGGAGATCTTGTCCTGGAGATTGAAGACTGGGGAACAGGGAGGCACATGGAAGTCCCTGGACTGCTGCTCACCTCCTTCCGTACCGCCTGGGATGGTTCTTCTATCCTCTGCTTGCCGTTCTTCCCAGGGGAGTCGGGGTCAGACTGATACCCTTACTCCGAAAGGCTACCCCTCCCCCTCCTGGGCCCACCTGGAAACGAGTCCAGGTTCGTCCCCTCTCCCGCTGCGCTGGGGATTTCACACCAGCACTTTGCTGCCCCTTGGTGGCTGCCTGAGGAAAAGCAGGGCCTGGTGCTGCTGTGGAGAAGCAGAGGGCCCCATGGCAGGGGTTGTGGGCGGGCTTCCACGACCGGCTCTTCTTCGACCTCTCCAGACCTTTCATCAACCTCCAGCTTTCCCTTTAGTCCAACCACTGCCGCTTCTCTGGACCTTGTTTACCTGTCTGCTGTAGACCACCTGAGCGCCACCCCACCCTGGAGCTTCCTCCCAGTGCCTGAGGACAGAGACACATCCTCAGATGCAAGGGCTGTCCTTCCCGGGCCTCAACTTCCCTGCCTGTGACTGACGGGAGATAAGAATAAAAGTAATTTTGACACCTGAGCTGCTTCCTTTGCATGCGTTTTGCTTGTCGCCTCAGATGGCTCAGGGAGTCTGTGTGAGGTTTAACTGGATTCGGGCTCACACCAGACTCACACCAGAGCTGCTACTCCCAACCTAGTTAACTGTGAATTAACTCTCCACACTTATGTAGAAAAGGGACATTGGTCTTCCTTTGCAGAGGCTGTTGGGACCCCAGAGCTGGAAGGAGTCCTATAGAGCGAGCACCTGTCACAGCCGCAGTAGAGGCTCCTCCTGTCGGGGCCCTTCCAGGGGAGCCTGATCTTTTGCGCGCAGTTCCTTAGAAGATTATTATTTTGACCCAAAATTTGTTTCTCTAGAAGGAAAGCTTTGCTGTACCTGGAAGGTTTCCCCGAGAGTTCAGAATCGCTCTGCCCCGTGTCTGCTGTGAGCCTCTCATTTCCTCTCTTTGAACCAGACCTCTGTCCTAGCTGTCCTCCGCCTGGCCCCTTTGGTACGGCGTTGGGGGTGGGGGGGGGGGTGGGGAGTGGAAGTCAATAACTTGTCTTTCTCATTCTGAAGTCTTTAGATTGAGAATAGCCAAGGACCCAAACCTGAAGAGCCTCAAATGCACAGACTTGGTTTAGGTGTAATTCTGGACTTCAAGCCTGAGCCCGATGCTGCAGTGGGATGAGCCTTTGGGCATCTTCAGAAGGGGTTGAATAGATTTTGCATGTGACCAGTGTCGAATGAAGCAGTTTAAAACAATGGCCACGAGCTCTGTGACTAGTGGAATGTGATGCAAGTGCCATTGTGTGAGTTCCAAGAGTTCTCTGGCCCAGCAATTCCAGCAGAATTCCTGGTTGACCCTGATGATTGATTCTTCCTGGTTCAGAAGCTCTCCACTGGACCAATCACCATGGTACTTCGGTGAGATGCATCGACTGACTGGACCTAGGTCAGATATTCACCCTGGAGCCACATCCATTGATGAGAATGAGGGAGATGAGGGGTAATTCTCCAAAGGAAAATCGGAGTGTGGCTCCCAGCAGAAAGTGGAATGTCAAGCAGGCAAAAACAACACGTCTACCCCGGTAAGACAGGACGCTGTCCTCAGGAAGCTCAGCACGGTGGTGTGGAGATGACAGGGAAGGAACTGTAATGTGACCAGTGCCATGCTAGTGCAGTTACATGGGGAGTTAGAAAACGCTGCTCGGAGGCCTTTGAGCTGGGTCTTAAAGGTTGAGCGAATTTTGCTCACACGGACAAGGGAGAAGAGGGCCTTTCAGACAAAGGGAAGAGCTTGAACGAAGGCCTGGAGGTATGGGATGTTACAGTGTGTGACGAGATGGCGAGCTGTCTGAGGCAGCTGGCACACAGGGAGGTGGAGCTAGGTTCTGCAGGCAGTGAGCACACTGAAGATGATTAAGTAGAGGGGTGACGAGATTAGATCTGTGTTTGGGAAACAACTGTGGAAGATAATTTGGCAACGGTATCAAGTGACTTTTAGAAGCAGACAACCCTTTGGCCCAGAATAGATACTAGATACTTATCCTAAGTGAATAATTGGACAAATGCCAAAAGAATACAAGGCTATCCATTGAAGTAGTGTTCCTCAGAGTGAAATTTTGGAAACATGAGTATTACTATTTATAAACATAAATATTAAACAATAAGGGACTGTTTAACAAACCGTGATAATGCTTATTCCATGAAATACTAAGCAGTCATTAAAAATGATGATATGGGTAAATATTTATATAGAGTCACAATATTGCATATTAATAGTAAATCAAAAAGCAAATTACAAAGTATTTTGTAGAGTATAATCACATTTTTTAATTTTGTAGAAGTATTTTATGCTGTGGCTCAGTGGATTGAGTGCCGGCCTGTAAACCAAAGGGTCACCAGTTCGATTCCCAGTCAGGGCACATACCTGGGTTGCAGGCCAGGTCCCCTGTAGAGGGTGCATGAGAGGCAACCACACACTGATGTTTCTCTCCCTCTCTCTCCCTCCCTTCCCCCTCTCTAAAAATAAATAAATACAATATTTTTAAAAAGTATTTTATGGCTCTTCCTTAAGTAAAATACCAACTAATGAATATAAAAATAATAACAGAATTAGAAAATTTAAAATTTGAGGCTGTTGGCACAAACCTGGCACATCGAGTATCCTTTCCTGAATCTTAATTTCTTTGTCTTCTGTATAAAACCATACATTGTTGAGAACCTATTCCTTCTTTATAAAATAAACATTCATTCATTTAGGAGGTGTTTATTTAGCTTCCAGCACAATGCTAGATGCTGGGGATACAAAGATGAGATATGGTCACTTCCTTCAACAAGTTCATAGTAAGTCAAAAACTGCAATATTGGCCCTGGCTGGTGTGGCTCAATGGATTGAGGGCCAGCCTGGGAACCAAAGGGTCACCAGTTCAATTCCCAGTCAGAGCACATGCCTGGGTTGTGGGCCAAGTCCCAATAGGGGGCGTGCAAGAGGCAACAATACATTGATGTTTCTCTCCCTCTCCTCCTTCCCTTCCCCTCTCTCTAAAAATAAATAAATAAAATATTTTTAAAAGCTGCATTATTGTATGATAAAGGTAGTAGTAGGTGCACATCTATGTAGAAAATATTCACTCTTTTTGAAAGAGAGTGGGTGGTAATGTCTTCACAAAAGAGGATGCATGCGCTGGGTTTCAGGAGAGAAGTTGTGGGCGAGGGGAGGGAAGGTAGATTCCAGGCACAGGAAACTGTGTGCAAGGGTATGGAGCTCCCCCACCCCAGCATATTCGGGGGACTGTGAGTGGCTCAGCATGGCTGGAATAGACATGTTGGGATGGGATGGGGAGTGGGCAGAGGAGGTGAAGCTGAAGAAAGGGACAAGAGTCGGTTTTAAGGAACTTTGTGGGTCATCTTAGGCACCTAAGTCATGCTCCATGGGCCAGAAGCCTTGGCATCACCTGAGAGCTTGTCAGAAATGCTGACTCCTGTCTCACCCCAGACCTCCTGAATCAGAATCTGCATTTATTTTTTTACTTATCTTAACACAGTAGGTGAGTTTAACCTCCTTATCATTTAAATAGAATCTTTTTCACTTTAAAATTTAGATTCAAACCTTTACTTGACTATTTTTGACACACCAATAAGTAACTATACCTTCATTTCTTTTTTAAAATATATTTCATTGATTATGCTATTCCATTTGTCCCATTCTCCCCCCTTCACTCCCCTCTGCCCTGCACACCCCCTCCCTCCCACATTCCCCGCCTTTAGTTCATGTCCATGGGTCATACATATAAGTTCTTTGGCTTCTACATTTCCTATACTATTCTTACCCTCCCCCTGTCTATTTTCTACCTACCATTTATGCTACTCATTCTCTGTACCTTTCCCCCCTCTCTCCCCTTCCCACTTCCCTGCTGATAACCCTCCATGTGATCTCCATTTCTGTGGTTCTGTTCCTGTTCTAGTTGTTTGCTTAGTTTGCTTTTGTTTTTGTTTTAGGTGTGGTTGTTAATAACTGTGAGTTTGCTGTCATTTTACTGTTTATATTTTTTATCTTCTTTTTCTTAAATAAATCCCTTTAACATTTCATATAATAAGGGCTTGGTGATGATGAATTCCTTTAACTTGACCTTATCTGAGAAGTACTTCATCTGCCCTTCCATTCTAAATGAAAGCTTTGCTGGATAGAGCAATCTTGGATGTAGGTCCTTGTCTTTCATGACTTGGAATACTTCTTTCCAGCCCCTTCTTGCCTGCAAGGTCTCTTTTGAGAAATCAGCTGACAGTTTTATGGGAACTCCTTTGTAGGTAACTGTGTCCTTTTCTCTTGCTGCTTCTAAGATTCTCTCCTTATCTTTAATATTGGGTAATGTAATGATGATGTGTTCTGGTGTGTTCCTCCTTGGGTCCAACTTCTTTGGGACTCTCTCAGCTTCCTGGACTTCCTGGAAGTCTATTTCCTTTGCCAGATTGGGAAAGTTCTCCTTCATTATTTGTTCCATTAAGTTTTCAATTTTTTGCTCTTCCTCTTCTCCCTCTAAAATTTAGAGGTACCCTTTAGGTACCCCTAAAATTCTGATGTTGGACTGTTTAAAGATGTCCTGGAGGTTCCTAAGCCTCTCCTCACTTTTTTGAATTCTTGTTTCTTCATTCTTTTTTGGTTGGATGTTTCTTTCTCCCTTCTGGTCCACACCGTTGATTTGAGTTCCAGTTTCCTTCCCATCACTATTGGTTCCCTGTATATTTTCCTTTATTTCACTTAACATAGCCTTCATTTTTTCATCTAATTTGTGATCAAATTCAACCAATTCTGTGAGCATCCTGATTACCAGTGTTTTGAACTGTGCATCTGATAGGTTGGCTATCTCTTTGTTGCTTAGTTGTATTTTTTCTGGAGCTTTGATCTGTTCTTTCATTTGGGCCTTTTTTTTTCCCCCCTGGGGCACCTGTTACATAGTGAGGGGCAGAGCCTTGGGTGTTCACCAGGGCAGGGCAACCCACGTCACTGTTCTGTGATGCTGTATGTGGGGGAGGGGACTGAGAGGGACCAGTGCTGCTTGCTCTGCTCTCTTCAGGTTTTCAGTCACTTCCCCCACCACCCACAAGCAAATTGGGCCCTTCTGGTGCTGATTCCCGGGTGGGTGGGCTTGTGTATGTTCTGGGCCCCTGTGGGTCTCTCCAATGAACTCTCCTGTGAGGCTGGGAGTTTCTCCCACTGCCGCCTCAACCCCACAGGTGTTTTCAGTCAGACGTTTGAGTCTTTATTTCCCAGTGCTGGAACTCTGGGTTGCAGGGTCTGTTGCCAGGTCATCCAGCCGCCACCTTGCCTCAAGTCCTCTCCGTCTGGCTGCCCATCTCCACCCCTCCTACAGGTCTGGATGAATGTGTCTTTTTTAACTCCATGGTTGTCTGACTTCCATACAATTCGATTTCCTGTCAGTTCTGGTTGTTTTTTGTTTTTAAATTGTTGTTGTCCTCCTTTTGGTTGTGCGAGGAGGCACAGTGTGTCTACCTACGCCTCCATCTTGGCCAGAAATCCCAGAATCTGCATTTGAAGAAGAGGTTTGGGTGATTCATTTGCATTTAGGAAGCTCTGATTTAAATACTTTGGACTTTGTTTTGTAGGCTCGAGGGAGCCTGACACAGGTTTGTCCTCCCTTGGCATCCTGAGCAGGAGAAGGTTCTTCATCTACTGTTTCCTGTCCACTCCTTCCCGGTTTCAGCAGCAGCAACTCTGCCTTCTAGGAGCCCCAGAGCTCTCCAGGCCTCGGCCCACTGCTTCCCTCCACAGAGCTTGCCTCAGTCACATTGTCCTGAACACACTTTACAGAATTCTTGAATTCAGAAAGTGCCTTGGTTTTGAAAGGTGATAAATGAAAATGTAAGGTTCTATGAGTCTATGAAAGAAAACTGTGCAGCACGGTGACCTGGTGGAACTCATCATGCCTAGCTAGTGGTACAAACTGAAGACATAAGTCCACTCCAATAACATTAGAAAAATTCACAGATGCTAAGTCCACAACGAACTAAGAAGGGAAGCTAAAGATGCTTGCAGACGTGGTATTTAACCCTATCTTTGTAATAACCTGTACTGAGATTTCTTTTAACTATAAAACTAATATATGTACGTTATTGAAAGTTTGGAAAAATACATTAGTTTAAAGAAGAAAATAAAAGGTCAGTCAGAGAAAAAATCAGAAAGGATTAAAAACAAAATGGGAGAGGCCTGACCAGTGTGGCTCAGTTGGCTGGGCGTTGTCCCACAAAGCAAAAGGTCACAGGGTTTGATTTCCGGTCAGGGCACATGCTTGGGTTACAGCTCACTCCCTGGTCAGGGAGAGAATAAGAGGCAACCCACTGAAGTTTCTCTCCCTTTCCTTCTCCCTCTCTTCCCCGCTCTCAAGAGATAATCTTATAAAAAATTAGGAGAGAGATTAAGTGTTTGCAGACACACAGAATCACATTCTTCTCTTCACCCCAAGCCCTGGGTCCTTCTGATTTGGTGAACCCATAATTGCGGATTGATCAATATTCAATGTTTACATGGTTAGGACTGTAAACTCTGTTGACCACTAAGCTATGTAATATACAGTAGTTGCTTTTCCTTTCTTGCACAATATTTTGCTTTTCTGGAGGTTAATCGCTGTTCTTAATTGTTCATTCATTTGCTTAATTTTTCTGTGTTTTTACTAATAACTTTTTTCTTAGTGCTCCTCTAAGTGGGTAAATATCCTCTCAATATATTTAAGTCCATTAGATGTTCTATCAATTTCATCATGTTGACACCATCTTCCCAGAATCTCCTGCCTTCTCTAACCTGTGCTGTTCCCTCTAAAGACCTGCTGGCAGGAATCTCCCTTTCCCTCTCTCCTGGGTTCCCTCCCCACTCTCCTCTGTTGTAAACCTGCCTTCTGGATTCCATGAATTTCACTTTTTGGATTTTCTACCTCATTTTGGCAGAAAGTGCTTTCCAGAAAGAGTTCATGGAAGATAATGTTTTTGGCTTCTTGCATATCTGAAAAATGTCTTCATTATGTCTTTATACTTAATTGTTTGTGTATAGAATAAAAGATCGGAAGTAACTTTCCTTCAGAATGTCCAAGGCATTGTTCCATTGCCTTCTGGGTGTCAGTGTGGCTTTGTGATTCAGTGCTAGTATGATTCTTGATCCTGTGTATTTAATATTTTGTTTTGAATCTGTCTGGAAACATGTCTGATTTTCTCCTTGTCCTCAATGTTCTGAAATTTGACCATGTTATGTTTTGTCGTGGAACTACTTT
This sequence comes from Desmodus rotundus, assembly GCF_022682495.2. Lineage (NCBI taxonomy): Eukaryota > Metazoa > Chordata > Mammalia > Chiroptera > Phyllostomidae > Desmodus > Desmodus rotundus. The sequence continues at coordinate 153,975,729 of NC_071389.1, forward strand.
TATCCATTATAACTGATACCTGATGGGTCTTTCAGTTTGGTGAAATTTTCATGAATGATTTCTTCGGTAGTTCTTTGATAAATAGTTTGATAAGACCCCGTGCTTTCTCTTTCTGGAAGTCCTATTATTTAGACATCAGACCTTCTAGGTTGGGCTCTGTCTTTTGTCTTCTATTTTCCATCTCTGCCTTTTTTCCTCCGATTCTGTTTGTCATCCAGGAACCCTGACTGATATAATAAAAATGATTGATTTCAGAGGCGAGGAGAAGAGATTCTGAAAATAAATGAGGGAACTAGCTGTCAGTAATCTGAAGATCCTATGAGATTTGAAAAGGGACAAGAAAATGGTTTGGGTTGTGGAGGGCAGGCTACAGAAAGTCTTCCAAAAGGTCTTCATATACATTCTTCGTCTCACCAGTAATTAGTGAAGGTAGGTCATTGGCTTTATGCATCCCTTGGAGTCTAAAGCGTATCTTGTGGAGAGATGGAGGGTGAGAAATATCCTTATTTCCATTTTATCTTCCATTTGGGATTCAAGCCAAAAAAAACCCCAATATGTGAACAAGGAGAATCTGAAGCCCATATCATATTTAATGAATTAATGTACAAAAATCCAGCTCCAATCTTCTGGCCAATATTCTACAAATATTCACTCTCTTTTTCCTCTCCCACTCACCCTAAACAGAGACTAGTTAGTTTTCTCCCAAATCCATGTGTTTCTCCTTCTGGGACACATTGCTGGGTTATATTCCCTACCCCTCTTATATCTGGGTGGGCCATGGGGCCGAGTTCTGGCCAATGGAATATGTGTGAGAACAAGGAATGTCTGTTCTGGACTCGGCGCCCAAATCATCACTTGAGATTCCCCAGGCTCTCTCCTCCCTCATCTGCAGCCAGATAAAGAGGACTCACTCAAGGACACCAGGGCCTCTGGGAAAGGCAGGACATCTAAATGAGTTTGTGAAGTCTCTGAGAAGCAGAGGGCCCTTCCTTCCTCCCCCACTGACCCACATTGGACTGTGACGTAGGGAGAAATAAACCTTTATTGAGATTTGGAGGTTGTCTGTATAGTACTTAGCCTACCCTGACTAATTTGACTCCATCTTTGAAGAAACTGCCTTTACCTCCTGGGTCTCTGTTTCCTCATCTGAAAATGAGGGGTTTAGAATGGCTGCTCTCTTGGTTGCCTTTCCGCTATAACATTCCATTTATAAATTATATGGTTTCAAGCTCTACAAGGACTAATTGAAGAATTTTTTCAATTATAATAAAGAGTAAATTCCCCATGTATAGATGGGTTGTGTTCCAAAAGTTCAGGTATGAGTCCCTTGTTAGAACACTGATTATGTCAGAAAATAGATTTAATATTTTAAAGTACGCACAGATTCATGCTTAACCCTCAGTCTGAGGCCCCCCGAGCCCCAGCTTCAGGCAGTGAGTGAGGCAGGAACTGAGCAGAGGCTCTGAAGCACGATTAGAGAGGGACAGGATGGGAGGGTAGGACAGGGTGGACCGTGGGCCGGCTGCCGGCTGCACGAGCTTCCTTGGGAGGCCACAGGAGCCATCATACATGTGAATCACTCCTACCTTGGGTATTTCCAATTCCACTTCTTAATTTTAGCTGTGCTTGGGCACACTTTTGTGCAGGACCGAGATGGATTTACTGCGGAGCTAATAAAGCTCATGCTTCAGGGTCCCCCTTCCAAGGCCTTAGAATTATGTTCAAAAGGTTTTCATAAAATTTGAAAAAGTAAGATATTTTAACTGTAGTTGGTTAAGGCTGCTGTCTATTTCCACTTCAATTCCTCCCCTTTGTGTTAGATGGCACCAGAATGGCCAAAGGCATTTTCGGAATCCAGCTGAAAGGAAGTTTAGTTGGGATACATTATGTTAGGTATCTGTTCACACGGTTTATAATTACTTCCATGCATAGTTGAGCAATGACCCACAGCCCATATGAAGGGATAGCTCCAGGAATTTATCTGCTTACTTCGCTAACTCACCTGGAATTGTGACTTGTAAGTGCAAGGCCGAAGTTCAAATCAAGATGTAAGCATTTCCTACAGCACCTGGTACCAGAAGTGTAAGGGACTGAAGGAGAATCAAGTTTTAAAAATATACAGAGCCAGAAGCAATCTGAAGAAAATTCTTCCAATCATCAGCTGTGCAAAAATATAAGCAAAAAGGTTTCTGTCCCCGTTGACATCCAATGCAGAGAAGTTTTGTCCTGTTGGCAATATACTTGGTAACGGTGTATACCATTATAAATGTATCATTCTCTTCTTTTTCCATGAGAACTGTTCAAAATACAATGTATCAGAATTCCAATCTTTTTACAATTTTTGATGACTTGACTTAAATTATGATATCGACACAGATAATTAAAAACTCATAATACATCACTTATAATGAGGTTTTCAAAGACAAATTGGGCTGGCCGCGGTGGCGCGCGCCTGTAGTCTCAGCTACTGGGGAGGCTGAGGCAGGAGGATTGCTGGAGCCCAGGAGTTCTGGGCTGCAGTGCTCTATGCCCATAGGGTGTCCGACTAAGTTCGGCATCAATATGGTGACTTCCCGGGAGCGGGGTGCCACCAGGTGGCCTACGGAAGTGTGAACCGGCCCAGGTCGGAACCGGAGCAAGTCAAAACTCCCATGTTGATCAAAGACAAATTGGCTAGTAAATGCAGTCAATTCAAAGAGTACGTCTCTCTTGACAAGATGTCCACACCAGCAGTACCAGCGAGTATTCCTGCAGCCACTCCAGCCCACGCGGGCCCCAAGCCTCAGCCCCAGACCTGGTCCCAACCTCAGCTCCAGTGGCAGCCCCAGTTCCAGTGCCGGTTCCAGCTCCAACTCCAGTGTCAGCCTCATCCCCCACCGGGCGACAGCACAGTGGCTGTGATCTATTGGCTCCTGGCCAGACTTGGCCTCAGCGCAGACACCCCCCCACCCCCCCACCCCCCCCACCCCCCGCCGCGCAGACCCCCCATGCAGTTGCTAGTTGCTGGCTGGTCCTGCTCCACCAGGTCCCTTCCTGGCGGCCGTGTGGTCTGGCTGCATCCGGTCACTTTGGCCTCCATCGTGGATACCTACGAGCTATACAACCACGGTGCTGCCCAAGTTATCGTGACTCTGCTGGGAACCACTGACAAGCACTCAGCGGAAGTCACCGCATTGTTTTTCAGTGCCTCACAATGAGTTTAGAAGACAACGTGGCTGTTGACAAGAAATTTGCTGAGAACATGTATGAATTGAACAGGAAAGTCTCTCCAAATGAGCTCATGCTGGGCTGGCACCCTTCTGGCCATGACATCACAGAGCACTCTGCTGATGCGTGAGTACTACAGCCGGGGAGACCCCAGCCCCATTCTCCTCACTGTGGACACGAGCCTCCAGAATGGTCGCGTGGGCACGAGGTTTATGTCAGCACTTTAATGGGTGTCCCTGGGGGGACCATGGGGTGATGTTCACTCCTCTGACAGTGGAATATGCGTACTATGACCCTGACCATGAAGACCCGTTTTAGCCCCAGCCGGGTGATTGGAGTCTCAAGTGACCTGCAGCAAGGAGCCGGGCCGGGGGCTCTCATCCAGCACGCCCTAACACAGTGTCGCAGCGAGCAGAAGTTGTTCGGACTGGAAAGGTGTCCGCTGGCAGTACTGTAGGCCGCTTCTTGATGACTTACCCAAGTGCCCAAGATAGTTTCGGATGACTGGGGGACCGCGATCACCAGCAACATCAATGTCCTGCTGCTGGTGAGCTGCCTGCCAGGCTCCCACACTCACAGGTCGCCCTCAGTGAGAAACCTGGGGGCCTGTCAATGGGCCCCAGCAGCGCCCCTTCCACTCTGGCGGGCACTCTGGGGCTCAGAATGAAGTGGGAGTGGCTGCTTGTGCTTTGCGCCACACTGAAAGAGCCAAGCCGCTGGTGACTCTAAATATACACAGCCTATCTTTTGTAAATAATTATTTTTTAAAGAGTACATTTAAGATTAGTCCCTGAACACGGAAATTTGAAATGCTCTGGAATCTTATAGGTCATAGATGAAAGAAATTTTGATCAAGGGTTTTCCCCAGTTTGGTAATAAACCTAAGTGTTTACATGATATTGCCAAAAACAAACTGTGAACCTGAAAGAAACTTTCCTAAACAATCAAAAAATAGAAGAAATCTGATCCACCATGCTAAGAAAAGTCTGAGTTATCTTGATAGTCCTCTCTATAAAGAAGTGCTACTATCAAAATATTGTCATATAAAGAGTATACAAAGCAATCAAAGAGTAAACAGCCAAAAAAGTAATATTCAAGTATGGGAATTTTTTCTGATACTTGTGGTGTTTGTCAGCTTTTTAAAATGTGTAAATTGTTCCCCGGGCGGGGTAGCTCAGTCCATTAGTGCATTGTCCCGGGAGGTACTCCAAGGATGCAGGCTCAGTCCTTGCTCAGGCCACATACCAGAATCAGCCAATGAATGCATCACTACGTGGAACAACAAAGCAACATCTCTCTCTCCCCCCATAAAATCGATCAATAAAAAAATGTGTAATTTGTTGTAATTTATGTTCTTATTATAAATAAATACTATTCACTTTAACATCTATCTTTATATTTGTGATTTCTTTCTTTAAAACACCCCTCCCCCACAATTGTAAAAGCAACGGGCTCTACAAAACCCAGCCAACTGCAATGTACAGCACGTTCTCAGGTGCTGCTACAGCTGTTTCAAGTGCTGGGACCAATTTCTCAGGCCCCAGAACCAGAAGCTGAGTATCATCAGGTTGTCTGGACCAATCAGGCTCTGAAAAAAGGGTACAGGTTCCAAAAATCACCAGAGTGGGTCAGACTAAAATGCTTCTCCATGGGCTCACCTCTGAGGCATTTTAGGTCCCTAGTAACATTGCCAGGCCCACCCCTATCTGTGCTTCTCAAGGATCCCAGGGTCAGGAGGAACCTGCTTTTTACCATGTAGGTCTGATGCCTTTTCTTTTCTTTTTTTTTCCCTGATGAACAGTGTTTTGAGAATTCAAAAACATGCCAGTGTCCTTAATCCTTCATGAAATTAAACTCTTTACTGGCAAATTATATATATACATTGTGTTTAAACAAGCAAACAGAAACAGTGTTTACTAATAAGCAAGGCGATTCCAGCTCCTTGATAATTAGGTGTTGTGAAGTGTTCACACTAGCATCGTCTAGTGACAAAAAGGGGTAAGCTCAGTTCGCCCTCATCTGTCAAACACTGGGAACAGAAATGGTGCGGTGCTGCTGTTTACCCCCACCCCCACCCCTTTTCCCCCTTTCTGGAAGTTGTGCAGAGTACTGCGGTTTATTCAATTCCACTGTGACTTTTGGTCATTAATTTATGTCCTCAAACAGATCAGGCAGAGATCAAAGTATGAAGTAAAAACTGGGAGGAAAAGAGACAGAGCCTATTTTTACCCTGATGACACTATCTGCAGAGTTCATGCTTCGATCCCTTAGAAGTTCAGCAAATCGCTGGCCTTGAGAATCAGAATGCCTGTTTAAGACGGTTGCTCAGGTAGGGAGAGGTCAGCACAACTCTGCTGACCCTTGGCTGAACCTATTGCAGATTCCGGGTCATCCTGGCTTCTGACTTGAACCTGCTACCTAGGCTGACCCCTGAGCCTCGCCAGCTCTGCTTTCTCCTATCTGTGGCTCAGCCCACATCCTGCCCAGCTCCTTTCCACCATGTCTGTTTCCGTTTGGTTCCTTTCTCCCTTCCATGTTTGTTTTTGCCAAACAGATCTGGCTTTAGTCACCAGGGAAGTTAATCCCTTGCATCGTTTATTAAATTTGTTTTTTTAAAAAAAGAAATTCATTTCGTTGTGGTCAGAACACTTAAGATCTGCCCTCTTAACACATTTTTAAAAATACAGTACAGTATTGTTTTCCATAGGCATAATGTTGTACAGATCTCTAAACTTGTTCATCCTGCATAACTGAAATTTGTATCTACTCTCCCTTTCCCTCTCCCCCAGCACCTGGCAACTGCCATTCTATTCTCCAATTCTGTGAGTTTGACTATTTTAAACACCTTTATATAAGTTGAATCGTACAGTATTCGTCCTTCCATGAATGACTTATTTTACTCAGGATAATATTCTTAAGGTTCGTCCATGTTTTCATAAACGGCAGGATTTCCTTCTTTTTTGAAATGAATAATATTCCATCGTATGTGTATAACACATTTTAAAATCTGTCCATCTGTTGTTGGACATTTGTTTCCACATATTGGCTAATTGTGAGTAATGTTGCAATGAACAAGGAAGTGTTAATGTCTCTTTGAGATCCTGATTTCAATTCTTTTGGATAAATATCCAAAAATAAGATTGCTGGATCCTATTGGAGTTCTGTTCTTAACTTTTTGAGGAAACTCTATACTATTTCCTATACAGGCTGCACCATTTTACATTCCTACCAATAGCATACACAGGGTTCCAATTTTTCCACATCCTGCCAACTCTTGTCTTTTGTTGTTTTTATAACAGTCATCCTCATAGATGTGAGGCGATATTTCACTGTGGTTTCGATTTGCATTTCCCTGCTGATTAGTGATATTGAGCATCTCTACATACACCTGGTGTCCATTTGTATGTCTTCCTTTGGAGAAATGTCAATTCAACTTCTCTGAGCATTTTAAAATCATTTTATCAGGGTTTTTTTCACTATTGAGTTGTAGAAGTTCCTTATATATTTAGGAAATTAATCCCTTATCAGATACATGCTTTGCAAATACGTTCTTCCATTCTGTAGGTTGCCTTTTCACTTTCTCAATGGTTTCCTTCGCTGTACATAAGCTTTTTAGCTTGATGTAGTCCCACTTCTCTATTTTTGCTCTTCTTGTCTGTGCTTTTGTTTTCATACGTACGAACTCGTTGCCAAGATCAATGTCATGAAGCCTTTCCCTGTTTTTTTTTTTCCTGCCCTAGCAGTAATAAAGTTTCAGGTCTCATGTTTAAGTTGTTAATCTATTTTGAGGTAATTTTTGTGTAAGATAAGGGTCTGCTTTCATTCTTTTTCATACGAATAACCAGTTTTCCCAGCAGCATTTGTTGACATTGAGTTTTCATTCAGCAAATATTTGAGCATCTTTGGCCCAAGCATTATGGTTGGCATGGCGATTCAAGGCTGTGAATAACGTAATGGTTGCATGCACTGCCTCTGGAGCCAGACTTCCTGGGATCGAATTCTGGTACAACCATTTCTGTGTGACCTTGGGTACGTTACTAACTTCCTTGTGCCCCAATGTCCGTATCTACATAAAAGGGATGATATTTATGCTTCTTTCCTCACAGAGTTGGTGTGAGGATGAGTTATTGCATGTTAAAGGGCTTAGAAAAGTGTGACACTTTTGGATAAATATTCAAAAATAAGCACTCTTAAGCACTGGCTCCTAAGGCATAGTCCTTGCCTCTCAAGAAGCTCACAGTCTACACCTGCCCTGGCCTCCTGTCCCACCTGGCGGGCATGGCCATTGGGGTCTTTTGGCACCTCAAGTGACACAACTCCTTGTTACCCTTTCCTGGAACCACGGCATAAACCAAGTACAGATTCCTATGTCACAGTTTCGCTGTGTGACCCTGGACAAGTAACTTCTACTCTCTGGCTCTCACTTTATACATTTGTAAAGGAAGAAAATTGGACCAAAATTGATTTCCAAGATCCCAAGAAGCTCCTTATTCTGGATAGCCCAAGTTGAAACTATGTCAGCTTGGGAAAGTCACTTAACCTCTCTGTTGTTTCCTCACAAGGAAAATGGGATAATACTATCAACCACTTCCCAGTTTAGGTGAGAACTCTTAAGGGAAAGCCAGCGCCGTGAGTCAGCGTCGCTCAGTGGGTGCCGCCTTCCTGTCCCCTGGCCTTGGCCGATCGCGCAGGCGCACTGGCGCCGCGGCAGCAGGTTCCCGACTTCCGGTTCCTCGGGGATCCAGGGGCCAGACCGAAGCTAATGGCGGCGTCCGCGAAGCAGACCATCGGAGGAGTAGAGGAGGAAGTCGCGGTGGAAGAGAAACCGCGAGTCCTGGCACCCGGGGCCGCCCCGTTTGGAAATTTCCCTCACTATTCCCGCTTCCACTCTCCAGAGCAACGGCTCTGCCTCCTGCCTCCGGAGCTGCTTGGCCAGCTCTTCCCTCAGGGTCCCGAGAGGAAGCCCATTGTGGGGCTAGACGTGGGGTGTAACTCCGGGGTGAGTGACAGGGGAAGGATCGGAGTTCGGGGAGCCCAGCGGTTGGCTGCCTCCATGTCCAGTGGGGTTCTGGCCTGGGCTTTGCCATCACGCCTTTCCCAAAAATGAGCTTAAATGTGTAGCGTTAATAGACTCTGTGCTGCTACTAGTTGCTCTCCAGGGTCCCACCACCATCTGCCAGGAATCTTGTGGGGGAATGTTTCTTGGCTACGTTTTGAATTTCCCCGTCTCCGCCTCCGCGTTCGCCACCTGGAGGCCAAACCCGGGGTGGGAAGATTTTCCGTGCCGGGCCTCTGGCGCTTGCCTCCTGCCGGAAGCCCGTGGGCCAGAGAAGCCCGTGGCTGGGTAGAGGGGGGGGCTTCCAGAGACCTACGCTTGGGAGCACCGTGGTGGGATAGGTTTACTGGAAGAGATGAGCCAGAGATGACTGAATCGTGCCTGGAATTAAGATTCATGTGCTATGTGGTGCAGGACACCCTGGAGTCAAGTCGATATTTATTTTAAAAGCAATGAGTTTAGGGAGTACAGTGTTGAGAGGGTCGGGAAGGAAAAGTACAGCATCCTAGTGGAGGAAGGCATTGCCATGTTGTCTTACCAAAAAGATATTCTTAGACGTGTAATGGTTACAGTTAAATCACGTGCAAAATAGCGAAATGTCTCTGTGACACCAAATGCTTCATAGTCCACCTCCAAGAGCGGCAGAGGGTGGGAGAATTTTGTTGTGTTGCTAGTCATCTGCAAAAGAGATTTTGGTGAAGGGCTGAAGGCTATAGAGACACAGCTAATAAAGGGGAGAGGGACATTTGGATACAGACTCAAAACTGGAATGATCAAACAGGTGGGGTGTCTGGGTGTCCCCTGAAAACATTCCTCCACTATGATGATATAGGAAGTCAGAGGGGGAAAGCAATATAAAAGAAAGACTGGGTTTAAGGCTTGGGATTTTACGAAAGACATTAGGAAACCATAGGAGATTTTAAAGTTGACAGGGGTGTATATATACACGGTAGAGGAAAGGACATAGCTGTCGTTAATGAGGGCAGTAGTTCCCAAACCTGGTTGTACATTTAGGGAGCAAGTCTACTGGCTCTAAATCTTCCTTTTTCCAACACAGTGGCAAATAACTTATTGGCTATGCATCCTATGTGTATATAAGCATTTATGTATGTATAAATACCTCCTCTCTTTTAGTTTTACAAATGGTAGTACACTATTTTACACCCTGCTTTTCTTTTTATCTTTTTTATTGAGTTTACTGGGGTAACATTGGTTAATAAAATTATATAGAATTCAGGTGTACAATTCTATCATACATCATCTGTATATTGTATTGCACCTTTTTATTTAATAATTTGAAGGTCACTCATGTCACTGCATTCTTTTTCAGCAGCTTTGAAATATTTTATTGGTCAGATGCGCCATAATTTGTGGGGTGCTTTGTTTAAACTTTAAGAACTCCTAGGCCCCTCTCTAGACCTACTGAATCAGGATCTTGGGATGTTAAACCCTTGAGTCTGTATTTTCTTTTTTAAGTTCCCAAGGGTCTAGGTTTGGAGAATCAAGGATGGAGAGACGCAGTGGAGGAGGGACTGATATGACAAAATGATTGGTCAAACAAGGGGCACACCCAAGATCAGATAGAAGGAGGGAGACAGCAAAGAAGTAAATGCATGGGGAGGAAATTAAGCAGCATAGTGTAGAGCCTTCCTACACAAAGTGTGGTCCGTGAACTACAGCTTCAGCATGACTTGGAAGCTTATTAGAAACACAGAACACAGCCCCCACAACAGATTTGCCAAATCAGCGTTTATTTTAACAAGATCCCTAGGGGATATGTACGCCCATTGAAGAGTGAGAAGCCTGGTGTAGGAGAAAGAATCTAATGCAGACTAACTCTTGCTGTATGCTAACCATGTGACATGGGGCAAGTAAAGTCACTAGCCTCGGGACCACAATTTTTAAAATACAGTTGTAGGTTTTTTGGGAGTTTGTGTGTGTGTGAGAGAGAGAGAACTATTCTACACACAGAGAAGTGCATAAAACATAAATCTATACTTGTGAATTATTATAAAGAGACACCTTTATAACTACTGTCTAGGTCAAGAATAAAACATCTGCAGTAGCCCACAGGTTTCTCATGTACCTTTTTCTGTTCACAAACCCCCCTCTTCACACAGAGGTAAGAATTAGTCTGACTTTTATTATTGTTTCTTTATACCTCACTATTTTTGTATCCCTAAACAATAAAGTTTAATTTTATCTTTTTTCAATTCTTTTTTAAATTGAGAGAGAAATACTGATTTGTTGTTCCACTTATTTATGCATTCACTGGTTGATTATTGCATGCACCCTGACCGACCTGGGATCGAACCTACGACCTTGGCATATTGGGACAATGCTCTAGCCAACTGAGTTACTTGGCCAGGGCTAATTTTATCCATTTTTGAACTTCATATAAATGGAAGTTTACCATGTATTTTCTTTTATGTTTTGCTCTTTTATTCAGCATTACATATATTTATGAAAGTCATTCGTGTTGCTGTAATTAGCTGAATTCCTTCATTTTTAACTACTGTTTAGTATTCCATCTTAATGACTACATCACATTTATTTATCCATGCTACTATAGGACATCTGGGTTGTTTCCAGCCACATTCTCTTCATCTGCACCAAAGGCATAAATATTTTCCTCACGTGATTGTTACTCAGAGCAAATGAGGTAGTGAATAGGAAAATGCCTTGAAAAATGTATAGAACAGCATAAACTTGAGTTAGAATAATGGTTATAGAAGTCAAAGAGAGAAATGAGATGGTCACTTGTTTGAGTCAAAAAAAGTGCTAAGATGGTGAAAATCATAGATGCAGAAATAGAGTGTCGGAAGGGAGTGGTGGAGCATAGGACAGGTAGTAAAATTAAAGCTGTAGAGTGAAGGCTGAGTGAGGACTTTTTGGAATCCACTTTCCCAACCACAGGTCTGAGAAGCAGGTTTTTATAAGATGGTGCTTGCTCTATTCCTCTCCTTCCTGGTAAGGAACACCAGTTATGCCCCTGGAGCTTTTCCTCATCCCTGGAGTCTGGGATGCCCCCAAAACAAAAATATATTTACTAGCATATGAAGCTGAAAAATACTGCTCTAGTTTCTTTCATACATCTATTGGGTTGTAACTTTCAACCACACTACCCAGTCTGCCATCAGTCAGGAAAGCATAGAGATGATTCATTACAGCCTGTCACCCCTGGAGGGCGCTGAGAGCCTGCTTTGTGGAAAACTTCCCACGCAACCTCTTTTGGCTCTAGTTTAGGAGCCTCACCCTCTAAAGCCAGGAGTAGAAGGCTGTCTCAGTAAAAGATAAGCGGATAAGAGATAGGTTTCTCTTCTGTTCACTGGTTGAAAGCAGCAATGACAAAGCTCTTTTGGATTCCTCTAGGACCTAAGTGTGGCTCTGTACAAACACTTCCTTTCCCTACGTGATGGGGAGAACTCAGACGCCTCAAGAGAATTCCGTCTCCTCTGCTGCGACATAGATCCAGTCCTGGTGGAGCGAGCTGAGAAAGAATGCCCTTTTCCTGATGCCTTGACTTTTATTACCCTGGACTTCATGAATCAAAGGAGCCGGAAAGTTCTCTTGAACTCGTTTTTAAGCCAGTTTGGACGCTCTGTGTTTGACATTGGTTTCTGCATGTCAATAACCATGTGGATTCATCTGAACCATGGGGACCGTGGCCTGTGGGAGTTCCTGGCTCACCTCTCCTCCCTCTGCCACTACCTCCTTGTGGAGCCACAGCCCTGGAAATGCTATCGGGCAGCTGCAAGGCGTCTTCGAAAGCTGGGCCTCCATGATTTTGACCACTTCCACTCCCTTGCCATCCGAGGTGATATGGCCAATCAGATTGTACAAATCTTGACCGAGGACCATGGCATGGAATTAGCATGCTGCTTTGGCAACACCAGCTGGGACCGAAGCCTTTTGCTCTTCAGGGCAAAACAAACCACAGAGACTCATTCAATCCCTCAATCACTGATAGAAGGGAAAGAAAAGAACAGATTAAGGTCCTGGAGGTAGTGAGGTAAGAGGGTGAGAAGACCAGGAAAGAGATACTGAAAGGCTTTTATCCTGAGAATTAATTTCACTCTCCTTAATTCCTTAACAGGCCGCTTCAAAACCCGGGGGAAAGCTTTCGGCAAAATGTCCAAGATGCAATTGAAAAAAACAAGATCTGTTCCCCATTATTTGGGATGACCCTGGAGGAGAATGCATCTGTGGGGCACTGAGCTGGGCTCTCTGGATTGAGATGGCCCAGAGAAAGTGATCCATTTCTGGAATAGTGAAGAAGCTGCTTTTGGTGGCTATTTATAAAGACAAGGCTAGCTTTAGAATGTATCAGTTCCCTGGGCCGCTTGAATCTGATCTGGCTTCTTCAGGATTTACTCATCATGCTTTGGGGCAAAACCTCACAATACAATCTGAAAAGAGTCAATGGCCTGGCTAAAGGAGAGGGTTAGTCGGAAAAACATCTTTCCAGAGCAGGTCAAGTCTCCAACCTGACCAGGCTCAGCACAGCAGTTACAGACCCTAGGCAATAAGCATTGGCTGACATTTAAAAGATGTTTGAAAGATTTAAATTATGGGAGGAGATAGAAGAGGTGAAGGGGGGGATAAATGGTGATGGAATGAAACCTGACTTTGGGTGATGAACACAATACAATATATAGGTGATATATTATAGAATTGGACACCTGAAACCTGTATAATTTTTATTAACCAATGTCACCCCAATAAATTCAACAAATAAATAAATTATTTTAATTATGAACCCCAAATCCAGTAGTATAAATGAAATGACGTGGGACTGTATATAATATATATAATTATATATAATAAAGTGACAAGGATGGTTGAGAATGTCCTGTGAATCTAGGGTAGATAAGAAACTTCTGCTTTTACCCACTCTATCCAGGAAGTTTCAGCTCAAGCAAAAACCTCACCCAAGCTCAGAACAGAAAACAAGCCAGTGAGTAAGTTAACACTAGACTTTTGGGGCAGCATCCTCTACCACAGCACGCAAGTACGGGGGTAGGAATACATTCGAGAAGCATGCCTAAAATGCAGTCTACAATTGGATAACTACACTGTAAGTGCTGTGGGTAGTAGTACTGATGTCTGTTGGGTTTTGATTTTTAAAACACCCGTCAGTTGAATCCAAAGAGAAGTAGAAGATGGGGAAAGATCTGTTCGGTGAAGAGAAGATGGAAACAAAACATATGGTGTTTGCCGTGTATAATGTGCACCCACGTTTTTGGCTCAAACTTTCAGGAAAAAAATCTTGTTTTAATTTTTTAATTCAAATAATTACAAAACACAAGAACAGGTACAAGGTACAAGAAATTTGGTACAAAACTGATTATTGTATTCCAGGGTGTTATTTTGCATACACGTATTGTTATTGCTTTCTAGAGTTATACTTTTAACACATAAGCATAGATAAAAGAATTAAAAACATTTATATAGATATGGAATTAGTACTACCCATGTAGAATGTGCATTCTCATTTTCCCCTCAAAAATTGGCAAGAAAATGCATATTATACACGGCAAAATACAGTATCTAGCTAAGAATGGAAATTGGGTTGATGAGCTTCAAAATCCCTAAAATCCTATTATTTTCTGAATTGAAGTGATAGAAGAAGGAACAGGGAACAAGAGCATCTGGACCACCAATCTGACATGAACCTATTGAGGGGGAAATTGGGGAAAAGCTCCTGCTAAGGAATTTGAACTTTATGCAAGAGAGAGTGGAGGCCACTGCTGTCCCCACACAGCAGGAGGGTGGAACTAAAACCTTCATTCATTTATTTATTTTTAAGATTTCATTTATTTTTAGAGAGGGGAAAGGAGAGAGAAAGGAGAGAAACATCACAGTGTAGTTGCCTCTCATGTGCCCCCACTGGGGACCTGGCCTGCAACCCAGGCATGTGCCCTGACTGGGAATCGGACCAGTGACCCTTCGGTTCACAGGCCTGCACTCAATCCACTGAGCTACACCAGCCAGGGCCATTTTAACCATTTTTAAATGAACAATTCCATGGCATTAAATACATTCACAATGAGGAATCTGTTTTTAACAAACATCCTAGATGATTCTGATGTAAGCAGACACAGACCACACCTAGGGATCCATCCAGTTCTACATATTTTTCCTCCACTGAGTTCCTCCACTCCCTGCCTTTAACAACTGCCTATATACTAATGACCCCCAAATACATTGGTAGCCTGCCTCCACTGTTCCAGGTGAGTGTTTTTCCTGTTTTGTAGTCATATCCCCCAGATATTTCTTAGACACCGCAAATTCAACATATCCCAAAAGCAAACTCATTCCCCTCATTCTAAACCTAATCCTTTCTTAATGGTGGCATCCTCCCATTGCTCAGGCTACGAACCTCAGTTGACTCTCCTCCCTTTTACTCACTGAAATAGCAACAAGCTGAAATAGTCACACTGAAATAGTGACAAGTACAACCAATTCTGTCCATAGCATGTAAACCCCATTTATTCTGTCCATGTGGCTGGCACCTGTCATGGGTTTCTGCCATCTATCCGCCAGCCCACTCTCTGTCCTGCTGCCAATGTTCTTTCTCTCTTAAAAACCTTCAGTGACCTAGAGTCTGTCCCTATCCAGCACCTAAACTCACGTTGTTTAATACAGTAGGTACTTACTATTTAAATTAAGATGCAATAAAATTCAGCTCACCCCAGCCAGTGTGGCTCAATTGGTTGGGTGTCATCCCATGAACCAAAAGGTCACTGGTTCGATTCCCTGTCAGGGCACATGCCTGGAATGCAGGTTTGGTCCCCCGGGGCGTGTACAGAAGGCAACCAATAGATGTTTCTCACCCTCTCTTTCTCCTCCCCTTCCCCTCTCTCTAAAATAAAAAATAAAATATTTAACATTCAGCTCCAAAGTCACATCCTAGCCACATTTCAGGTACATGGTCGCTGTATGTGACTAGTGATTACCTTACTGGGCAGCACAAATATAGAACATTTCCGTTGTTGCAGAAAGTTCTGTTGGATACTACTGGTCTTCAAGGAGTTAATTACTGATGGTTTGGGGGGTCAAAACTGAATATAAAACTCTGGAAGTCATTCATATAGAGTGATTAAGATTTAATGAGTAGTGAACTCCAAAAATAAGTGGTTATGATAGCAGGGGACCAGGTCCTAGGTCCGAGGGCTGAAAAAGGAAGAACTAAAAGAGGTCTGGTTAGAAATAAGACAAGTAATAGTACAGTACCGTGTGCCAGACAACTTGATTTTTAATCCTTGAAACAACCCTATGAGGTAGATACTATTATCCCCATTCTATAGATATGAGAGACCTGAAACACACAGGTTAAATGACTTTCCCAAGGCCACACACCAAGTAAGTGGCAGAGTCGGGCTTTGAACGTAGGCTATACTGTTGCAGAGTCTGGGCCTTGCCTGCTAGGCCTTGAGATGTCACAGAAACCAAGATTGGGAAGAGGCTCTGGAGAGCCAGTGTGACAGAGCACGGGCTTCGGAGTTACTGCTTCCTCAAATTATGTGTTCAGACCTGGCAATAAGAGTCCCAGCCAGGCCACTGTTAGGTATCTGTGATGTTCTTAGAATTTCTCTTACAGAAGTGAGACCTAATCCTAGGTCAAGTACCTGAATAGTATGCCCTTGCTGCCGCCTACCAGTTAAATAAGCTTGGTCCTCGCAGGTGTTTTGGAAAAGGAGTTGGCAGTCACATAGACCCTTTTAAATCCCCCTCAGTCCTTCCTACCCCTTCACTGTGCCCTTCACTTGCCAGCAACCCTCACTTTCCCCGAATTCCTGAAATTCCCATCTGCCTCTACCTTTGACCCCTGGGTAGAACCTTAGAAAAGTGTGTTTCGACCTGTTCTATGCTCAGGAGGCAGGGATTCCAAGGCCAGCAGTCAGCTCCTTATCAGCCTCCTGGGATCGAGTTTGGCCTGGGAATATCACTGTGGAAAGATCATCAAGTTAGAACCAAAATGTGCCTATAACTCATTGTACGACAACTGTGTTTGAGTCATTTAACCTCCCTGAGCCTCAGTTTATTCATCTGTACAACTGCTATAACAAGCCCTCCTTCCTTTTCCCATGCCCAAATGAGCCAAAGCATGTGGAGGTATTTTGCAGAATATAGAGTATTAGAAACAAGGCGCTGTTAACCTTCTGTAAGCCTGCCACAGACAGCTGGGCTAGTCAGATCTCTGTAGAAAACACAGTAAGATAGCATCTTACTATCTCTAATACTTCGGTTTTGAGGATGAGAAAGTAATAAGGAATTCAGCTTCTGCACTGCAGAGCATTTTAAAAGAAGCGATGCTGGGAAGGAGCAATTGTTGCTAATGGAAGTGAGGCCAGTTTATGATCATCCCAGAGTGATCCCAGTCGTTACAGATGTGAATTTGCCTACTTGTCTGTAGATCTGCACTTAAGAACACTTTGAAACCTTGTGACCTTCCTTGCTGGGCGCTCTCTGCTGCCACCCTGCACCAGGGCAGTATGAATAAATGTATGTGGGGCTGTGGCAGGCTGAGTAATGGTCCCCCAAGATGTCCATATCCCCAATCGCGGGACTCGTGAATGCTACCTTATATAGCAAAAGTGACTTTGTAGATGTTTACAAGTGTGTAGATATGTAGATTAAGGATCTTGGCTAAGGATTAAGGGTTTTGAGATGGGGAGATTAATCTGGATTATCAGGATGGGCTCTAAATGTAACAAGTGTCCTTATAAGAGGGAGGCAAAGGGAGATTTGGCCACAGTAGATGTAATGACAGAAGCAAGAGTTTGGAATGATGTAAGGGCTACGACAAGCCAAGAAATGCAAGTGGCTTCTAAAAGTTAGAAAAGTCAGGGACATAGATTCTCCCCTAAAGGAATGCAGTTCTACCTTGATTTGATTTGATTTTTAAAATATTTTATTTATTTCTTTTTAGAGAGAGGGAAGGGAGGGGGAGAGAGAGGAAGAAAAACATCAATCCATCAGTTGCCTCCTGCACACCCCCAAACAAGGGACCAAACCACAACCCAAGCATGTGCCTTGACTAGGAATTGAACCTGCGACCTTTCTCTTCGTGGGACGATGCCCTACTAGCTGAGCCACACCGATCAAGGCCCAGCACCTTGATTTTAGATTTCTGACCTCCAGAACTGTAAGAGAATATATTTGTGTTGTTTTAAACCACTAAGTTTGTGATGATGCGTTACAGCAGGGATAGGAAACTAATACAGGGGCTCTGACTACAATGAGGCTAAAAGCCAAGTGGCAACTGTCCCAAATAACTCCTTGATGGCAGAAGATGGCCCTAGTGGCCAAAGGGGCAGGCAGGGGTTCCATCAACATGGTTAACTAAGGAATCATCAATCATTAAAACTTTGGGAGAGGCTTCAGCATCTGAACCTGACCAACTGTTCCCTACTAATATTTCTATTGGCTGAGCAGATACCTGACCTGTTTGGGAGGAACTATTGCATTTCAAGTCTGCAGCAGTTAGTTTCAAAGAAGATGTGTGAATAGTGCTCATAAAGATGAGGCCCTGAGCCCTGGCCAGGTAGCCCGATAACACCAAGGTTGCGGGTTTCAGTCCCCAGTCAGGGCACATACAAGAATCAATGAATGAATGCGTAAATGAATGAAACAACAAATCAGTGTTCTCTCTCTCTCTCTGTCTCTCTCTCTCTTCCCCCCTCACCCTCCCTCTCCTCTCTTTCTCTAAAATCAATTTTTTAAAAAAGATCAGGTCCTGACATGCCAAGAAGGTAATACTTGCATAACGACCTGTGACAGCCCTTGGAGACAGAGTATCTTTGGCATCAAGAAAAGATCATCTTATTTATCCTCAAATCAGCCTAATTTAGGAACCAATACTGAGCATAACAAAACTTCTTCAGTGACAAGAATAGAGAATGATCCAGGTATACTTTAACATGTACACATTTTATCTATCTATCTATTTATTTATTTAAGGAGTATTTCAACATGCATCAATCTAAAAACTATTCACGGATATGTTACATTATTTTTTATACCCTCTTCAAAAGTGGGTGCATATTTTACACTTACAGCTCCTCTCAGTTTGGACCAGCCACACTTCGGATGCACATTAGCCACACGGGGTAGTACATACACTGTTATGGCAAAACAAGAAGTAATTTATCAGGTTCCTTCCACATACCCAGCCTCCATTTAGCTGCTGAGGGACTAGGGAAAAGTAGATTAAACAACCCTGGACTTCCAAATGTTAGATTTCATTCATTCAGCAAATATATTCAAGTTGAGGAGAAAAGGAGAAGCTCGTCCAAGATAGCATGTGGCCATGTGAGCTTCAGAGAAGGAAAATTCTCTGTAGGCTGCACCAGGCACGAAAACTCTCTGAGTGGCATGTGGTTTGAGCAGTCCCTGAAAGGGATATAGCTTACGTGATGATGCACGTGAGGGAAAGACAGCGTGCCCTATGAGCCTGGAGAAAGGACCCTCTTGGCAAGGGCTCACAGGAATGCGTGCTCTGTACTTTGAGGACAGACAGGACTGAGTGGTCCAGAATAGACATGTCACTCTTGGCAGACATGGGAAATACCAGTGGTCTCTGCCATTTAAGTAGGTCCTGGATGGAATATTTAAAAGTAAAAAGAAAACTACTAGAGAAAAAGGGTAATTTTAAAAATTGGAGTACTTTCTAAGCATAACAAAGAACCTAAGAGCCATAACAGAAAAGACCAATAAATTTGACTACACAAGGTGATTAAAAAAAAACAATCCAAGAAAGTTGCAGAAGGAATGTGGGAAAATGGGTATTCTTGCATCCTGTCAGTGGGAATGTAAATTAGCATGACCGTTTTGGAAGGTACTTTATTAATATTTATCAAAATGTACTGTTTTTGATACTCAGGAAACCCATGGCTAGGAATTCATCCTGTGGATATACTCACATAAGTATGCAAGGATTTGTGTCCAATATTACCCATTACAGTCAGTGGTAAAAGTGAAAAGCTAGAAACAACCTAAATGCCCATCAGTGGGAAACAGAAATGTGGTTCAACCGTAAGTGGATAACTAACCAATTGTTTAAAAGAGCAAGGTAGATCTTGTATGCTGATATGGAAAGGTCTGCAAGATATTTTAAGAGCAAGAAGTAAAGTTCAGAACAACATGAATGGTAAGGTACCGCTTTTTTACCTATTAAAAAGAATATACACATAGGCAATAAGGTGCATCTGAAAGCGAAAAATCAAAGAGTAGCATATGTAGTCATATTGAAACAGCCAAAAGGTTAAAATGACTCATTGCTGAGTGTGGAAAAGGAAGCAAATTGCTTCTGTATTATTTGATTTTTTTAACCATATGCACACAATGCTTTTTAAAAGTAACATTTTAAATAATTTTCAAATAAAATTAAATTAAGCAGTGTCTGTCTAAAATAATTCTCATCCCCCATTACCCCACCTACTGGTCTAACCTGTATCTCACAGCATAGCCAAAATTACTCAGAGAGTTTTAAACACTTCGTGTCCATTCCTTGTATTACATATCTTTCTCATCCCTTCAAAATCTGTTTTTGCTAGTAACCAATGACATGCGGCTGAAGTCAGTGGGGATGTCTCAGTCCCGATCCAGCCTGACATCAACAATGTCAGGGAACTATTTGGTCTTTTTTTTTAACCTCTTGGGCTCTAGTGACAGCATTCAGCCAGTTTTCTTCCCCCTGCTCTGGAGACCCCACTCTAATGTTGCTGCTCCGTGGGGGCTTCTGTTCCAGGCCCCCTTCTCTCCTCGCATGATCTCCTGCACGCCATGTCTTCAGTTACCACGTATGTGCCGACAGCTCACAAATCTCCTATCTGTCGTCCAGATCTCTGTCCTGAGCTGCAGAATTACTTCTCCAACAGCATTATGCTTCAGTGCTTCCCAACCCTTTCCCCGTCGTGTTACACACTGAAAATGCGGTTTTCACAGCAACCCGGCAGAACTGAGACTGCTCTCTGTCCGAGGGAGTGTGTGCGGCCTCGGGGTCTGAAAAGATTGATGTGCAGCACGTCTGTAACCTCTTCTGAGGCACAACGGCTGGGCAGCTCTGACCTCTTGGATAGTCACTTCCACTCGGATGTCCCCCAGAAATTTCAACGTCAGCGTGTTTGAAAGTGAGCATATCATCTCCCAAACCTGCCCTACCTGTCGTGTTTTTTTCTAAGAGTTTAGCTTTTACAACCAATGGATGCACAAATAAGTGGAACAGCAGGTTGTTGTTTCTCTCTCTCCTTTCTCTGTCTCTCTAAAAGTAAGCAATAAAAAAAGAGTTTATAATCATTCCTCGATGAAACCTCTGGTGTTTTTATTTCAGGGAGCAGCCCTATCATCTGCAAGTTACCCAGTGTCGACTTAGCTCTCTGATTCCCCCCCACTTCCGGTCCCAAGACCTGCTGACTCCACTACTGTTTATTTGTTTTCTTTCTTTTTCATAAAAGCATCCCTGGCTGGTGTGGCTCAGTGGATTGAGTGCCAGCCTGTGAACTGAAAGGCTGCTGGTTCAATTCCTAGTCAGGGCTCATGCCTGGGTTGCAGGCTGGGTCCCCAGCTGGGGGCATGGAGAGGCAACAGATATCTCTCATACACGGATGTTTCTCTCCCTCTCTTTCTCCCCTTCCTCTCTCTCTCAAAATAAATACATAAAATCTAAAAAAAAAAAAAAAAAAAGAAAGCACTCAGAATCAATCCAACCAATGTAACACAGTGGCCAAATGGCTACAGTGCCAAACTGAGGGAAGATGTTCCAACACTGAGTTAATGACCACACAGAGGACCCCAGAGTGCTCACATGAGGGTCTCTGAGACGCCGTCTACCAGTCAGTCATCAGCACTGTATGCACAGTTAGACCACACCACCAGACTGGTTTGTTTCCAACAGCTCGCAGCAACCACAAACCTATGAAGCCTGGGTTATTTTGTAACACAGACAATTCAAGTAAAGAACAATATATGATCAGTGGTATACAAAAGTGCAAAACCAACTTTGGAACTTCTGTATAATTTTTAATAATTTAAGTGAATAATACCACTGAGGAGTGAAAACGTTTGAAGCCTCATTAAGGACAGAAAGTGGCTAAGGAGCAAAGTTAGCTACCCTTCTTTCACCTCCTGCCGTGAACATGGAGGTTTGCAGAGCATCTGCCAAATTCGGAATGCCTAAACTTTCAAGTGTGTAAGAGCACTTCAAATAAGGCAGGTACTAGCTCTGACAAGTACAGGTGTTCTGTGTTTATTTTAAATTTTTTAAATTGATTTGGGAGAGAAACGTTGATTTGTTGTTCCATTTATTTATATATTCATTGGTTGATTCCTGTTATGTGCCCTGACAAGGGATCCGCAACCTTGGTGTATGGGGACAATACCCTAACCAACTGAGGAGCTACCCAGACAGGGTGTGGCTGTGTTTATTAGCATCTGTGTTTATTAACAAGCAGTGGTAAACATCTGAATGAAAAGTAAAAACTCATTTGGATGGTCTGTTTGCTTCCCAAAACTTAGTTATTTGGAAATATCCAAACATAGTTAGAAATGCCTGGCAGACTCTTAAGGTTTATCCACTCCATGGCTTCGGGATGCAACAGATACATGGAGTTTTACAGGACTTTAAGCCATTTGAAGAAACACGTCTAATTTTTGTTGTAAACCAAGAACTCTCCCACAGATCCCTGTTCAAAAATGTTGGATGGTTGAATGAATAAGGATTAATTAATGCTCCAGGATTCCAAAGGTACCACTATCTATCATCAAGAAATAAGGTGAGGGCCTTGGCTGGTGTGGCTCAGTGGATTGAGCGCTGCCCTGTGAAGCAAAGGGTCACCAGTTGGATTCCCAGTCAGGGCACGTGCCTGGGTTGCAGGCCAGGTCCCCAGTAGGGGGGGTGTGAGAGGCAACCGCACATTGATGTTTCTCTCTGTCTCTTTCTCCCTCCCTTCCCCTCTGTTAAAAATAAATAAATAAAATAAAAAAAGAAAGAAAGAAGGTGAGAGATCCTGGCCAGGTAGCTCAGGTGGTTAGAGCATCATCCCGATATTCCAACATTGCAGGTTCTATCCCTGGTCAGGGCACATACAAGAAACAACCAGTGAATGCATAAATAAATGGAACAACAAATCAATCTCTCTCTCTCTGTAAAATCATTAAATCAAAAAAAAAGGAAATAAGGTGAGAGAAATGAAAAGATGTTCACAGAAATATTTGGAAAAGAATGTTTGTACCAGCCTTATTGATAATAGACCAAAATAGAAACACCCAAATATCCATCAGCTGGAGAATGGATAAACAAATTGTGATGTAATTCATACAATGGACTATTACTCAGCAATAAAAAAAGAATGCACTACTCATGGCTGGATCTCAAAAGCATTACTCAGCTAAAGAATATAGAGGCAAGGCCTGGCCCAGTAGTGCCGTTAGTTAGAGTGTCATCCTGATAGCCAAGTTCCAGGTTCAATCCCTGGTCAGGGCACTACCAATGAATGAATCAACCAAAGAATGCATAAATAAGTGGAATGACAATATAGATGCTTCTCTCCCTCTCTCTCTCTCAAAATCAATAAATAAAAGTTTTTAAAACATACATGCAAGAGAGTACATGATGTATGATTCCACGTACACGAAGCCCAAGCGCAGACAAAACTACAGTGACAGGATTCAAGCAGTTGCAGAGGCTGGGTGCTGGTAGGTGCAGGGCAATCAACTGCAAAGGGGCTTGAGGGAACTTTCTGGGTGATGTTTCAGTATCTCATTTGGGGGGTTACATAGGTGTATATTATTGTTGAAATGCACCAAACAGAATGCTTAAGATCTGTGTATTTAATTGTATGTTAAGCACAAATCAATAAAAAAAATTTTTTTTAAGCAAAGGTAAGAAAACTGATGGGAGTAAACATCATGACATCTTTTAGGCTCTGATAATAACTGGCATCAGTCATTTGAAAAAGTCAAGCTACCCCGTATGCTCAAGAACCCACAGTGACATCACCTGTGCTGTCAAAGCTGTACCCTGGTTCTGACTTCCTCGGTACAAAGCCTCCTCCATGAATTCCCACTTCTCGCCCTCCCAACGAGATCTGCTCACTATCCCGCGCAGATAAGTTGCTCTTTCCTCTCTGAGTCTCCTTATGTCCTTACCCTGCCTGTATCCTACTCAAATTTTTTCTCTGCAATTCCAATCCCATTTTAAATTAAGGAGCTCCTTCCCAGAGGAACTCTTGATTAATCCTAGCCAGTCTGTATACCCTATGTTCCCTCAGCTTTTATGTTCCTTTATTTGACCAATAACGTGATGCTTTAAGTGTCCAACCTTTTGGTGTCTCTAGGCCACATGTTAAATACACAAATGCTAATGAAAACTGATGAGCAAAAAAAAGGTTTTAAGTAAACTTATGATTTTGTGTTGGGCCACATTCATAACCATCCTGGGCCCCATGCAGCTGGCAGGGAGGCAGGTTGGACACCCCTGCAATACATCCCACAACAGAAGCAATTTAAGTAAATGGACGAGACTGTGGCTAGGGATCCCTTTGTATTTCCTTGCAGAACCCAGTTCAGAACCTGCATTTCCCAGCTAGTCAGTACAATGCAGATTCTGAAGATTATGGTATCCAGATGGAGGGCAAATAGATGTTTATCCAAGGACCACTGAGAATAGGATTGATGGGAGCTCTGAGGCCCTCAAGGGCCTACGTTGGCTGTTTGCTTTTCCTCTTTTAAGCGTGGGACTAGTTAGTTCAACGGGGAAGAAAGTCATCCTCACTGAGATAGCAAGTGGCTGAGAACACGGATTTATGCTTTTTCTGCTCAGGTTTCCCTTCTCCTAAACTAGTGAGGAACCGGGCCAGCATTTCTCTGGAGAGGAATGGAGTCCGTTCCCAGCGCCCAGTTTTCCATATTACTGGGAGGACCCCATCCCGAAGGAAGAAAAGGGAGGCGGGAGCATTTAAGGCCAAGGAGGCACTCAAGACTCTTCCCAAAGATTTACTCCTAACACGTATGCAAGAAGGCAAATTACAAACACCAACGCTCACAACCACAAAGACACGTGCACGGCGAGCCTTACAGAAGCAGACGCACATGCCTGTGGGTCCACGCGTGCCTACTTAAGTTTTCTGTGCTATATATGCCCCCAATTTCATCCCAGCTCGGCCAGGATTGAGGTCCTGTACCCTGGCTCTGGGGAGGTTTACCAGGCCCGACCCGGCCCAGCCTGCGGAGGGTGTTTCTCTGTGGGGGGAGGGGCAGCCCTTCCCTCTGGGGCGGAAGCGGCGCGCGCCGGCGGTGCAGACTTAGCTCTGGTCCTGGGAACATCTGGAGGAGCTGGGAGGGGCGTGCATCCAGGGTGAATGTGGATTGGCTGCGCGGGAGAAGGGAGGCGGGACCTGAGCAAGGGGCGGAGCTCCCTGGCCCCTTTAAAGCCTTGACATCAAGAGGCGGCCCCAGCACCCCCCTTCTCTGCCCCTCGCCCCTGATCCTCGGCCATGGACCCGGCGGATCCAGCCTGCCCTGGCCCAGCTCCACACCTGATTTCGGTGAGTTGTAGCCTACTTGGGATTTAAAGGGAGGCGAGTGGTGGTGGTCTGTAAGCCTCGGGCTGGGGATGAGGGTTGCAAAGGGTAAGGCTGTCGTGTAAGCCTTGGTTTGGAAGGGGTGGCGCGGCTACCAGCAGGGACCTCGCTGCCTGCCCCTCCCCGCCGCGCTCTCCCCCAGGGGTCCAGCTGGGACTCTGTCCACCCCTACCCCACCCCCTCCCGACCCCCCGCGCCATCCTCGCGCACACTCCGTGGCCCCGGAAGGGAAACTTTCGGGAGAGGGGATGTTCCGGGGGCCGGTCTCCCTCCCTCTTTGAAAGCACTGACCTTGCCCCAGCTGCACGCTCCACCCCACCCGCATCCCACCGTCCTGGTGCCGCTTAGCGGTGCCGGGTTGTTGCGGTGCGGGAGGCTCTTCCCTAAGCGCAGGCGCGGAGCAGAGCCCCGGGCTCCTCTTCGCACTTAGTAGTTCCCGTGGCCTGGGGCGATAGGGCGTGGGGGAGGTGGGGAGAGGCAGAGAGATCGGGGCCTGCAGCAACGACCCGTCGAGGTTTTGAGGGTCTGCGGTTAGGAGGAGAGCAGCTCGGTGGGCTGAACACTAAAGAGAGGCTGAGGGAGGAAGAAAGGCTGGGAAGGGAATGGGGCCAGGGCAGCGCCTGCAGAAAAAACTCTGGGTCCTGGCTGCGGTGCCAGAAGAATGCCGAGAATTTATCAGTGCCCGACACTCCCCTGGCCTAGCGCGACTAGGAAAGCGGCTGTCCGAACCCCAGCCGCCATCTCCTTATCCTGGGCTCAAGGTGGGATACAGCCCTGGCACTACCCCGAGGGTACAGATGTCTCTCAGCCCCCACAGGCCTGGTTTTCCAGGTGTGTCAGCGCTATCCACTCTGCCTGTCCAGCTCTCCTTTTTAAATGCTCTCCTTCCTGAGGAGCCGGGGTTCTTAAGCTGATGAATTCCCTGGCTGTAAAGGCAACTCCTCTTATTCCCTCTCTACTCTTCTCTGTCTCCGACAGGTCTTCCTGTCTCTAAGACAGGAATTGTCTGCCAGAGATTGGATGGAAGCAGATACCCTGGGATAGGGATGGTCCTGAGGGACAGTAAAGAGGGGGCCAGTGTCCAACCATTCTTTGCTCAGTACTTTAGAGATAATGGTCCTAGCCCACTTGCCTCGTTGCAGACCCTCTCTTACAAGACATTATGCCTCAGCTGACTCTGAGACTCCTTGTCTGGCGAGAAGGGAGACAAAATTCACTTCCCAAATTGGCCCCTTGGTCTCTCTTAGAACAACCTGGGTTATTGTACTTCCTACCTCAGAGGAATACAAGTATTCCTATCTGGGGAAATTCACACATAGTTCACCTCTGGGATTTTTTAAAGATTTTATTTATTTTGAGAGAGAGGGACGGGAAGGAGAAAGAGAGGGAGAGAAACATTGATCAGTTGGCCTCTCGCACGCCCTGCATCCCAGGCATGTGCCCTGACTAGGAATCAACTGGAAATCTAGTTTGCTGGCTGGCGCCCAATCCCCTGAGCCACACCAGCCACGGCCCAACTTTGTTTTCAAAGTCTGTGGTCTGTGTGAGGTGGCGTGGGCCCACCCTCATCTTTCTCCTGCTCAGGCCTTTGGGGGAGAATGAGAACCTACAGAGGCAGGTGGTCTTGGCTGCAGGGAAGAAGACTCTTCACAATAGGCAGGTGAAACCTAACATGCATGAGGACCAAGCTGTTGTCACTGTGGACTGAGTCAGAAGCTCTGGTCCCTGAGCTTCCTAGCTTGCTGTGTAACCTTGGCCAAGATAGTTTGCCTCTCTGGGCCAGTTTACCCCATCTGTAAAATTCACCAGCTGGATTAGAGAGCTCTATCATTTCCTTCCACTTTTGATAACAGTGTAGTTCCACTGATAAGGGAGAAAGATCCTCTGGCAGGGTGGCTCAGTTTGGAGAGGTAGGTGTTGGGTGATGTGGTTCTAAATCTCAGTTACTTGAGGTTAGAACCTTGGGTGGAGAGGAATAGACTCCCTTATCCTGCCTAAGGGTAGCCCTTGTCCTGCTCACCCCTGGTGCCTTGGGCTGTGAGCTCTTGCAGCCTGGTGAGACATCCTGGCCTGGTGGGCCAGTCTTTGAGTTGGGCCTGTGGGGAGGGGTTGAGAAATGAGGCAGCCAAAGGGCAGCAAGGTAAGCAGATTCCCAGGAGGCAGTTTACATCTCAGCTGTTGGGACTTGTTTTAGGATCAGGGCCAGAGAGCACAGCACACTCATCTGCCCTCTTATGGGAAGAGGACAAGGAGGGCCCACTGTTGGTGCCCATTCCAGTTCCTGCCCTACTCACCTCACCTTTGCACTCATACCCCAACTCCCAGTCAAGGAGCTAAGGAATCTTCCCTGCTGCCCTCACCCAGCCCAGCCAGCCTCCCAGTCCCTGACATGCTAGCCCAGCAGCTGCAGAGACAGGCTGCCCCTACCCCACCTTTCCCAGCCTCCTTCCCTCAGGGATTAGGGTTTTCTTAGGAGTCAGGCTTCCCAGGTTGGGACTTGCTCTGTAGCCCAAGAGCCAGAGGCCTCCACGTTCTCCTTGTTTGTTTTCATCCTTGGTCTCCCAGGTGCTGAGTGGGATGTTGAAGGAGAGGTAGTAGTTAGAGAGGCCCTGGGATTGGTTGGATGTGGGGCCCGTTCTCCTGCATTGCTCTTCCCTCTTCTAGCCCCCATGGGCCCTGCTGCCTGCCCATGGGAAGCTGCAGCAGGAGAGATTTAAGTTACATCCCAAGGAAACCTTTCTCACTGCTAGGAGGCCCTGGAAGGGAGGATGGAAGCTCCCAGGGAGGTCAGTTTCCCAGCAAGTGGGTAATGGTGGAGTCCCTGTCAGAGTGAAGGATGCAGCTGTTGCTAGGCAGAAGCTGCTGTTCCCTCTTGGGGTGTGGCTGACGCTGGCCAGCCAGAAACCTCTTTAGAAGCAGGAGGAGAAAGGACCCTTGTTTGGTAGCTGAAGTGGGGTCCCAGGCCCCATCAGCCCTGGGTCACCAGAACTGCATCTCTGAGAACAAATGCTGCTTCCCGCCCCGACTTCCTCTGGCTCCTCCCCCAATTCACCACCACTGTCTGCTGTGACAGTCCTCATCCGAACTTGGCAGGCTCCTCCAGCTGCACTAATGGACTGATTGGATTTTCTGCACTCAGAGTTTGGGGTTTCTGATTGAACATGCAAATTTATGTAGATCAATCTGGGATTTGCCACCACATCAAAACAACATAGAATCATAGGCTGGAAGGAATCCTAGAGACAGGCTAGTCCAACGCCCTCGTGTTTAAAATGGGGAAACTGGAGTCCAGAGGGGAAAGTGATTCATACGGTGGTGAGTGTCAGGCAGGGCTCCTGACTCGGGTCAAGTGTTTTCCACAAAGCCATTCTGCCTTAGTCTCTCGTGCAGGAGGAGGCTTGGCTGAATTTAAAGCAGAGAGGGCAGTTCTTAAACCTGAGATTATGGAAAGCTGGGCCCTAGGAGGGGCAGAGTATTATTTCTGGAACCTCCCCCAGGGACTCTGGTCAGCTGTCTAATATGTAGAAGTAAAACAACTCCAAACCCCTTCTAACAACATCCTTAATGCTGTTCCCCAGGCCCTGCCCGGGAAAGGTAGAGGACAAGGTCATTGGTAGCTGCCTGGCTTGGCCCTTACGGTTTTCCTGGAGCTGAGATCGCATCTGTCCCAGCATCCCTCCGGGGACCAGGCACATACAGGCTGTGGGTAGATCTGCATAGGCAATGCCTTTACCCTTACATGCTCATTTGAGTCTCCGTAGCTTCCCTCTGTAGCCACCATGGGAAAAGATCTTTGGTGTTTTATGACTCTTTGCCCACCCTCCCCTGCCCTCTTGGAGGGCACAGGCCAGCTGGGCCTCCTCTGCAGTTTTCTGCAGCGTGATCAGCCCAAAC
Organism: Desmodus rotundus; assembly: GCF_022682495.2. Taxonomy (NCBI): domain Eukaryota; kingdom Metazoa; phylum Chordata; class Mammalia; order Chiroptera; family Phyllostomidae; genus Desmodus; species Desmodus rotundus. Next base: position 154,004,472 of record NC_071389.1, read on the forward strand.
AGGCCTTGCTGTAGGAAGGATCTCATTACTCCGAGATCAGTGCCAAAGATGGAAGGGGGCTGTGGAAATGGGCTCAGGTTCCCAAGAAGCAGTCTCCCTACTCCTGATGGCTTCTTGATCTGACCCACCCATCCAGCTGCAGGATTCCCCCCAGTCCCGCTTTATTATGCCTGTGGCATGGGCGGTTTGGAGGGCTAAGCCCTCACTCACCCTATGGTGTCTGCTCGTGTTGCAGATGGCAGAAATGCTCCAGGCAGCTGTTGGCCTGCTTTGCAGAACTTTGGGAGAGTGGGGTGCATGGGCTCAAGATTAGAGGCCCTGGCTCCCAGCCAGGGCTACCAGCAAGCCCAGCTGCAGCCTGGGGTTGGGTTGGGGGGGGTGGCTTGATACACACATTTGGGGTCTTCCCTCACCTCCCCAAACCCAGACCTGGCTGACTCTGGAAGGAGTACGCTTATCTTCAGTGTGCTCTCAAAACACAACAGCTGAGCAGCTGGCGCCTTCATTTCTTCACTGCCCAGGGGCCCTGATGCTTACAGCCTTAGCTCTGTGTGAGGGGAAATCCTTCTCCCTGGGCCTCAGTTTCCCAGGCTGTGCTGATGGATTAATAACACATCATCGTTGGGGTGTGGCACCTGCTCGATAATTACCGTTTTCCCAGCTCTGGGAGTTACACAGATGAAAGAAGCCCGAAAAGGCCAGGCTGTTATTAAGGTGAATTATCATTGCTGTTATTACTGATTTCTAAAAATCCACCAGCCTCTGAGAAGAGCCCAGTCAGGCACAGCTCTCTAAACCTTATATTTGGTCCTTTAGCTCTGGGGATTCTTTCATCCTCGATAAGGTTGGTTTTGGTTTTGGTTTTTTGAATGTGTAGATATTTTTTAAGGAGCGACTACCCTATTCTGCAGCTCATGCTTTGCCTGCAGGGCTTGCGTGGTAGGCGCTGCTGGGGACATCAGTTGTCCCTCCCTAAAGGCCCTCTGGGTAGGGGAATAATGAGGCTTTCCCTAAACAGGACTGTGAGGGTCCCTGGAACTCCTGGGGTTCTCAGCAGCTGCAGTTCCCATGGGCTATTCACTTGACCCCCAGCTAGCTTCAGTGGGAGCTGTAATTGGCCTTTTTGTGTGAGGATCTGTTGAGACACCCCCCAGAACCTGCTTGTAACAGCCTCAGGTCTATTCAGGAGTCACTCACCCAACTTTACCCCCACCTGCCCCAAACTCTCTCCTGCCCAACCTCCCACTCTGCCTCTGCCCTTGGCCAGACCCTATTAGCCCCCTTCCCAAGAATCTAGACTGAACTCTTATCCAATCAGAAGTGGCCCTGATCGATTTGTGAATAGTTTGGTGCCACACAACGGTCTGGGGTGGGATGGCCTCTCTTCTAGCCCAAGGAGAAATTTCCGGGAAGAAAGGGAGCGGAGACAGTGGCATCCCTTGGCCAGAGCCCCCGACTCACCTGGCCAGACCTTCTTAACCATCCTGTTCCAGGGCCTGGTTCCTCCTTGCTGATAGAGGAAGAGAATAGATGTCCCCAGCTGGGAGGGCTTTAGAAATCACCTGCTCACATGGTTATTCCTTCTAACATTTTTTAAAAGTTTGATATTATTATTTAACTAGATTTTTTTTTACCTAGTGCAAAAATCAGAATGATACAACAAGCCATACCCTGAGAAATCTTTCTGCCACCTCCCCTCCCTTCTCCCTCCATACATAATCACTTTCTAGTTCCTTACCTCTCCCTCAAGAGTTTCTTTACACGAAAACAAATACAAATATGCATTCTTTTTTTCTTTTTACCCCAAAGCATATAGCGTATACTGTCTTCCTCTGTCACCTTACCTGTTGGCAGTATCCGGGCGTGCGTGGATTTCTCCTGGCACCTCTATCAGTTTCTGACCTTTATCACTCACCCCGTGGTCCCCAGTCAACCCCAGGCCATGAGCATTGTTCATTCATCTGTGTACACTGAATTTTATTCAGATGCAGGGGTTAAGCCAAAAGCAGCCCGAGAAATTCCCAAGCAGTGGTCAGCACATACATTCAGTCAGCACTTAACTACATGCTGGGTGCTATGCGAGACTCTGGAGGTAAAATGGTCATCAACAAAGGCCCACATTAATCAAATAATTAAACAGTTATAGAATTACAGCTGTGATGAAGGCTGCAAAGAAAGAATGTACACTGTAAGAGTGAGTAATCAAACCTGGCCCACCTTGGTGTGGGGGCTGAGGGCCAAGCAGGGCAGAAGCCTGGGGCCAGAACTGCAGATAGGATACCATGTGACCTGAAAGCTGGGTTTCTCAACTTCAGTGGCTTCTCTTCTCCCTCCTCCCCCAGTCTGTGCCCATGAGTTTTATTGTGTCCAAGACGTGAAACCCCCTTCTCCACCAGATGGTGTTGATAATGCCTCCTCCCCACCCCTGCCCCAGCATTCTCTTGCCCCAGCCATGGGCCTTCCTTTCCACTGTAGGCTGAGGGGAAGTTGGGGGCTGTTTGCTTCTTACTTCCTCTGTAGACAGCACCTCACTTCCCGTCCCAGGAGGTAGGAGAAGGTTAAAGCTCTTGGCTTTGCGGTCCCTTCCTCTCCACCACCCCACCCCCTGCTTTCCTGGGAAGACTGTAGGCCCAGTAGGAGGAAGGCGACATCAAAGCCAGTGACTGCTCCCCAAAGGCCCTGCCGAGCTCCTCACTCCCACCCCTGCCCCACACAAGGAGCCCTGCCTTTGCAGCTGCAATTCTTTTCCAGACATGATCTCATCCTTTTCTTCTGTGCCCTGCAGGGAGGGAGGAATCAGAGCTCACCCCATTTTACAGATAGGAACACTGAGTCCTAGAGGGTTTTAGGCTTCACCTAGGGTCATGCACATGGCCGAGCCTGAACTGGAACCAGGAAGCCTGTTCCCATTTGTGGACACAAACAAGAGGAGAGCCCAGTGGAGACTTGTGGGCAAACTAGAGCTACTTTCTCCTCCCAGAGCAGAGCTGGCGGCATAGGAGTTCACTTCTGGGCTGTGGTCAAATGATGCCCACGGAGTCAACCCTGAGCCGCCTGGACACAGGAGGCTGTTGGCCGGCTGCAGCCTGTTCCCTTTGAAGAAAGAGGCCAAGATATGAAGTTTGAGGGAGTGAGCACTGGGGGCTGAGCATGGGGGTTGGGGGACATATGCCCAGCTCCCCTGGGCCTGCTGGTACCACCTGAGAGCCAACGGGCTATGCGGCCTCCCAGACCCTTTCTCTTTGGACCTGAGAGCAGATAGCTGACGTTCCAGTAGTCGGCTCTGCTACTGCCTTCAGGAGCCTCTCTGCCTCTGGTCCTCCTGTGGGACCCAGTTTATGTCTCTGGTTACACCCGGGATGTTGCAGAGATGCTGACTCTCCTATTCAGTCAGGGGATAGATAGGAGAGGAGTTTCCTGGGCCAGGGGACCTGGAAGCACTCACCTTCAGATGCCCTTTGATCCAGCTGCACTGAGTCACTCTGCTCCCAAACACATCCAGAGGTTTCTGCCTCCTGTTTCTGTTTATGCCATTTCTTCTGACTGGATGACCCCTTTCCCTTTTCCTTATACATAAGTCCTGCCCACATCTATGAAGGCTCAGTTTACTTGACGCTTCAACTTCTGAAAAACTCTTAAAGCTTCAGCTTAATATCTCTCTCCTGATTTTTAAAGTTCTCCAAGACTCACCCCGTGGGACTTCTTTCATAGTTCGGCTACTTACCCCGCCTGGCTTATGTCCCTACTGACTCAAAGCTCCAAGGAGTGTAAGAGCTGGCCTGTCTCTGAACTGCACCCTAGTACCCAGCATATGCCTCGTGCTGAGTGATCTGTCCGGAAATACCTCGAGATTGAATAAATTAGTCTCATTTGCCAGAGGGAGTCACTGAGGCCTGGGAATGGGTTGAGAGCTTGAAAAAGGTCATATTAATGTCAGGGACAAATCTGAAAATGTCCCTTGTTCACTTTTCGGTATGGTTTGTCAGTGGGCCCTCCAAGCCATTTGGGTAGAAGGCAGTTGGAGGTCTTTTGGGGAACCTGATGGGCCCATTGTACATTCTCACCTGTCTTGTCTTTCTGGTCTTTTTCTGTCTGGGATGAAACAGATCACTGGGTTCGGGGCCTCGCTGACAGTAGCGGTATGCCGGCAGAGAGTGTGGAGGGAGAACAGAGATACAGTCGGGATCGCTCCTCAGGGAGTCCCCTCTTCCTCTCAGGGGACAGGCACACTGCGTTTGAAATTCTGATCTGCAGGAGGCGCTTTAAGAAGAAAGATGGATGTGGGCTGTGTCAGTCCAGGTCAGCTTTTCAGATTGCCAAACCAGGGCAGGGCTGCCAGAGTCGGCTCAGGGCTTCGGTAGGAGCAGTAGGAGGTCATGGGAAGACTTGAAGAGGAAGGGACACAATAGGATTTACAGTTTTAGAAAGAAGATTGCTCTGGTAGAGACCCAGTAAAGTGATCGTCGCCCTGGCCGTGTAGCTCACTTGTTAGAGCGTCATCCCTATATGCTAAGGCTGCAGGTTCGATCCCCAGTCAGGGCGCACACAAGAATCACCCTATGAGTGCATCAATAAGTGCAACAACAAATCGATGTTTCTCTCTCTAAAAATAAATTTAAAAAGAAGCAGTTGTGCCAGAGAAAATACAAGATAAGCCTGGAACAGCTTACAGTGCCAGAAAGTAAGCAAATGGTAAAAAATAACTTTTTTGAAGTGGAGATGGGAGACGCTTTGAAAGGAGGGTGTGGGCACTAACCTGGAAGGACCCTCATTGGCCCAAGCTGACATCGAAGCAATGAAGTAAGTGATGATCCTACTGACTTTCAATCCAAAGATTAAAATTAATGTCCATGAGCTCAACACTAGCATAAATATGTAATTAAGTAAATAAATGGGCGAGAAGGAGCAGCTCTTCCTTACAGAAAACTTCCATGTAGTAAATGCACAAGGAGGGAGGGAGATGGAAAATTATCATTAGAACACTGTAGCAAATGTTGCAAGTAAGATCCACTGAAAATTTAAGCAGAAATGGCTATTTGCATGGCCACAAAATATTGCTCCCCAAATCTGTATTAATTTTTTATAAAAGAAAAAATATTACTTTCACGGTGGAGAAACCCCCTAGCAAACACTACTAACCAAGTGGTCAAGGTTAACATCACGCATTGATAGAACGCATTGAGAAGGGCACAGCACCTCCATGGTATTCTTTTCAAACATTCATAACCTCAGTTTAATTGGAAAAAACATCAGACAAACCCAAATTAGGAAACGTTCTCCAAAATAAAGTCCGTGGTTTCATTTTTAAAAATTGTTCTGCTAAGGAAAGATGTAGAAGAGTGAGAGCATGCTGCTATGTCTGTTTAAAAAAAATAAAATATGTACATGCACATTAATAACACACACGGAAATAGAGGTGGAAGGTAGGCTGGGGGCGGGTGGTAGGCAAGGGGGAAGTCGTCAAGAAAGTGAAAAGACAACCTACAGAATGGAGAACGAATTTGCAAATTATATATCTGATAAAGGACTTATATTCAGAATATAGAATATATTCTTACAACTTCATAATAAAAAGGCACATAATCCAATTTAAAAATGAGCAAAGGATCTAAATAGACATTTCTCCAGGAAAGATACACAAGTGGCCGATAAGCATGTGAAAAGATGCTCCACGTCAGGGAAATGGAAATCAAAGTCATAATGGGGTACTACTTCCCACCCGCTAGAATGGCGACTCAGAAAGTCAGACAATACCAAGCGGTGAGGATGTGGAGAAATTGGAACTCTTGGGTACTGTTGGTGGGATTGGAAAATGGTTTATCTGTTTGGAATATAGTTTGACAGTTCCTCAAAAAGGTAAACCTAAAGTTACCATATGACCCAGCAGTTCCACTCCTAGGTACATTCTCAAGAGAAGTAAAAACCATACATCCACACAAAACCATGTATGTGAATGCGCAAAGCAGCATTATCAGTAACAGCCAAAAAGTGGCAACAGCCCAACAGACGAACCAACCGTGGCACAGTCACACGATGGGGTATCATTCACCATAGAAAGGAATGAAGTGAAAGAAGCCAGTTACAAAAGACCGCTCATGATTCCATTCGTGTGAAATGTCCAGAATAAGGAACTATAGAGACAGAAAATAGATGAGTGGTTGCCTGCGGTTGGGGAAGAGGACACTAACTAAAGGGTAAGGAAAATGTTCTGAAGTCTGCTGGTCATGATTGCATGTACCTGTGGATATACTACAAACCACTGGACCATTCGCTTTAAATGGCTTAGTTGTATGGAATGCGAACTATGTCTCAAAGCTATAACAAAAATAAAAGTCCAAGAAGACGTGGCCACCAGAGGTACTTGTGCCTGCGAAGCACTGGGGACTGAAAACTATTGCTTGTTTAGCATTGTGGCAGTCGCTGCTGAAGTTGGACCAGGCTGAGGAAGAGTGAGAAAGGAGGATGGGTTTTTTTGTTGTCTTTTGTTTTTGTTTTTGAGAAGTTTGGCTGTAAGAGACAGAAGAGGGCAGAGACTGGAGGAATGTCAGGGGAAATAATATATTAAGATGAAGGACACCCAAGAGGTTTTAGAAGTAGATGGGAAAGTTCCCTCCAGGACACAGGTGGCAAACACAGGCCAGCAGGCCCAATCTGACCCTCCACCTTGTTTTATCCGGCCTAGCACGTTGTTTACCTGGTGGCAGCACTAAGCTCTCGCTTAACGGTTAAGGAGTAGCTGCATTTATACAGTCCTAAAATTACATTCGGCCCTTTGAAGACAACTGCAAGGCTGATGTGGCCCCCGGTGAAGATGAGTTTGACCCCCCTGCTCCAGGAGGCAGTTACAGAAGGCACACACGGGAAGGGTCTGGGGCAGGAAGGACCACCTTGCCTGGGGAGAGGGCAGCCCGTCTGCTGTAACAGAAGGCGATGCAGAGATTTTGATGACACTGGGAGGCAGGTGGCAGGAGATGTGACAGGTTTTCCCGCTGTTGGCTTTCATCCCAAAGGATGGATACACCAAAGGGAAAAGAGAGGTGAAAAGCCAGAGGTCTGAGGAGAGTGGAGAGGTGGTAAGCCAAGAGCTGGTGAAGCAGTCATGTCGGGATGAGGGAGCGTCTCTAACAAGAAGCCTTGGTAAGAGTGCAACTGGCCACCTGGCTGAGACGGCTTTCCTTGGGTGAGGAAAAGTGAGAGATAGTGTGAATAAAAGCCTGGGGACAGCAGTGCATGTCAGTTCCTGTCCCTTCCCACCCCCAGCCTCTAGAGTCTGGAAGGAAGCCTGGACTTGGAACGCTAAAGTCAAGAGTCTTCTAGGTTCCAGGGATCTTCCACAGCTTCGCCCTTCAGCGCAGGGCACCCAGTACCCACTGACTGCGTGTGGCCGTTGGGTGTGACATTCAGTTCCTCCGCTGCACTGGCCACGTTTCAGGTGCTCAGTAGGCACGTGTGATTAGCGGCTGCTGCATTGACTGGCACAGAATAAATATTCTCATCATCACAAAAAGTTCTACTGGACCACACTGCTCTAGAAAAGTGATTCTCCAACTATTTGACCTGAGGGCCCCTCTACCCCAGCCGTTTTCAGCCCGTTCATCTCATCGTACACATAAGCTAATGACTAAAATTCTGTGGCACACCAAAAACTATATTATTGCTTATCTAACAAAAAAATAGGTATACGTTTGATTTATTCACACCAGACGTTGTCATTTTCTTATTTGACAATCTAAGGGAACAGGTCAGTGCCCCTGACTAAATAGTCAGCTCTTGCATGTTTTAAAAATTCTTGCAGCACTCCAGTTAGAAATCACTGTTCTATACTGTTAAACATTAGCATATTTTATGAAAAATAATTATATATTTTCCAAAACAAAAATTAGTGAAAAGAATGGCATTGTTCTTCATTTTTGCAAATCTGTCATATCTGACTTAATAGAAGGAGCTGGGTTCCCAATATCTATTCTTCATTCAATCTTTTGTGACATCACATACCACATAGTCTCTGGCAAAGGCGACTGTGCTTCTGTGAGAGTAAGAAAGGCAAGAATGTCTTCGTCGTGTTGTGAACATAGTTTGGACCCTGTGGATTCTCGAAAGGGCTTCAGGGTCCCCAGACCACACTTTGAGAACCACTGTTCTAGAAGAACCCCCACTTGGCGTGAAGGAACTTGTCCCTGAGGAACTGTGTGATTTGCCTAAAGTCACACAGCAAGTAAATTGCAGTGTTGGGACCAGACTAAACCTTCTGCCTCCTGGTCTTAGGCTTTTTCCAGTTCCCTTGGCTGGGCTGGCATGGGCCCCTGGGCTTTAGGTTTCTTGGCTGCAGAGCCCCTGGCTTGTGGCCCTATAAATAAACCCATTGTGTCTGTGTGGAACCCCTTCCTCTCCCCACCCCTAGCAGCTGCTTTTCTGTTGTTGGCTTGTGCTCTGGGCAGGGAATGTGAGGGTCCCGGGGAGGAGAGGTCAGCCTTTGGGCCCCCGCATGACTGCCCTCCCTCATGCCCTGCCTGGAAGGGCAGGTGACCAACCCCACCGTCAGCTCAAAGAACCCACATCGTAGTGTGGAGGTTTTTGGAGTGGCTGTGAAGAGGAAGTTAGAGGGGAGATTCAGGGGGCCCCTGTCCCATGGACACATACCCCTTAGAATGGCTATTGTGTCTTAGGACCAGTTGTCAGGAGGAGGGAAGGAAATTCTCGTCTTCTTTCCCTGAGTGGGGAGGAGACCCATTAGAATTCTTAGGGTTAAAAGATGCTTTGGGCTAGAGATGCAGGTGGCTGCTTTCAGGCCTCTGTCCCTATATTCCTCCCCACATCCCAAGGCAGCCTGGGGCTGACCTGGCTGAGAAGGATAGTTTGCTGTGGGTGTAGAAGTTGCTGTTTACAAGTGGACTCTTGGGTGTGACAGGGATTCCAGAAAGCAGCTGGGGGGTGGGGGGAGCAGAGGGGGAAACCGTTGGTGTTACGGATGATTCTGTTATTAAAGGGAGCGTCTCCATCTCTGCCTTCCTGCAGCTGCCCACCCTTCCCCCGCCTCCTGTCCCTGGCTTCTCTCCCTAGAGGACTCTGAGGGGAACAGCTGGTGAGTAAGGGGCTCACCAGGGCCCCGAGGCCTTGGCGAAGGGCCCAGCTTAGGGAGCATGGAGAACAGGCTTGCTGCCACTTCTCTGGCCCCTTCCTCCCTGGCCTGGACTTGAGTTCAGCCTGTGCCCTGATGGGGAGGGAGTGGGAGCTGCAGACCTGACTCCTTTGATCTGGCTGCCTGAAAGGCCAAGAGGGATCTCTCTTTTGAAGCCCTGGAAGCCCCTGTCCCCTCCTGGCTTTAAAGGGGCAGTGGCTGCCCTGGCTGGTGTGGCTCAGTGGATTGAGTGCCAGCCTGCAAACCAAAGGATTACAGGTTTGGTTCCTGGTCAGGGCACAGGCCTGGGTTGTGGGCCAGGTCCCCACTTCCAGGGTGGTGTGCACCTGATTGATGTTTCTATCACACATCGATGTTTCTCTCCCTTTTTCTCCTCCCTCCCCCTCTCTTTAAAAATAAATAAATAAAAAGGGGCAGTGGGTAGTAGGGTCATGACTGACTAGGCTGAAGAGATAGTGGTCACCCAGATTCACTCTGCAATTGGGCTCACCCAGCCACGTCCCCAGGCCAGGGATGACCACCCCCCACATAAGCAGCTGTTCCCCCTTCCCTGTCCCTGGCTGTTTGCAAACTGCCCTCACCTCCCAAGGACTACCCAGAGAGGCGCTCTTCCCTCCCTCCCTCCTCTTAGCACTGAGGTCACCTCCCTCTGAATCAGGCCTTTGTGGGAGGCAGGACTGCCCATTGGTTGGCAGTTGTGGCGGGAGAAGCCACCAGTTCAAGTCAGAGCTTCCACCCCCTACAGCTTCATCTCTACCCAGCCCGGTTGGCCTCATGTGTTCCAGACCCAACATCCAACATACAGGGTATATTCTGGGACCACTGGAGGAATGTTTGAAACCAGGGCCATCCTGAAAACCCAGGCTGGGGGTTTCCCTGGCCACAGGTCAGGATGGACACAAGCTGTGAGTAGTGGTGGACCTGGGAGAAGGGGGAGGGTGCTCAGCCCCTGGGGCAAGGGGCCCCCAGGGCCACTCAGCAGGGACAACCACTGGGGAATTAACCTGGGTTGGGTTTTTTTCTCATGAGATTTAGGCTGATGGGGAGTGGGAGGTGGTAGTATCTCTCTGGATCTTAATATTCCCCAGGGGAGTATAAAGATACAGGAAGTTTTCCTAACACCATAGAAATCTTGAACTCAAATTCTGGTCTGACTCATAGCGTGAGCCCCTCCCCACCACCAAGTTCAAATGCAGGCCTCTTCCCTGTGACTCTTAACAACCCTGGCCAAAAGCTTCCTGCCCTCTCCTCGTGGCCCTGCAAACACAGAGAAGGACGCTTATCCTGAGTTGGCCAGACCACCTTGGTCAGCAGCATCAAACATCTCCCCCAAAGTGAGGGTGAGTCACCGCCTGCCCGCAGTCAACATTTCCAGAGCCTCTCCTCGTCCCAGCCAGGGGAACGGAGACGCACATGGCAGAGCTGTTGCTCTTGGGTGGCTTGTCACTTGGAGGCTATCTCCCAGGTCACAGTAGGACTCGGGCTGCCCTGCCCCAAGACCCACAGGGTTTCAGATTAGAGGGTGGTATGGTTGGTTCTGTGGGGTGTGCTGGGTCCCCACACTGCTTAGCACACAAAACCACATGTACGTAACCCACAGCCAGTCCTCACACTGGGGGCCCCGAGTCGGTGCTCGCTGCTCACTTTGTTTGTTGGCTGTGTGGACAGGGTGCTTTGTTCTCCAGAGTGATACCTGCTAAGGTGGACTGGGCTTGGGCCGATGACCCCTTGTGTACAGAATGAGTAGAGTGGGTCTCTGAGAGGTCTGATCTGCCTGCTGTGGGAAGGGAGATGGGGAGGACGGAGATGGGCATTTCGACCAGGGATGTGTTCAGTCCTGCACTCCTTCCAGTGTGGAATGCAGGGAGATAAGGCAGCTCTCAAGATGGTCCCTTCTAAGCAGGAGATGCCTGCCGGGCTCAGAGGGTCTTCCCACTGGACATCTGATCTCTCTCGAGCCCAGGCAGGAACCCCTGACCGATGAAGCCCCGGGGCCTGGATCTGATCCTGAATGTTTGCAACCACATCTCCTCCATCCCCCACTGGTGCCGCTCCACCTCCCCTGGTTCAGGGTCTTGGTTTGGGGGCTGGGAGGAGTAGCCAGCTGGGCCTGTACCTCCTGCTATTCCTCAGGCTCCTCGCTGCTCCAATCCCCAGTGCCTTCTGTATGACTCTAGTGCAGTCCTAGTTTCTCAGTCTGATTGGGGGAGACAAGTTCAGGGCCCAGGATGTCTCCCCCTAGCACTACGGCTGCTCAGAGCCTAAGGCTGAACCCTACATTTATGTTTTTAGGAAAAGTTATTCTCCTAAACCACCTCCAACCTTAGTTCACTTTTTGTTGTGTGAAGGACACAGGACTTGGGTGTCCACAGTTTCAGCTTTATTCTTTCCTGGCCCCTGGACACTGCCCTATTCATCCCACCCATGTCCTCCGCCTGCCCAACTTTATTCTTCACACTACCCAGCACTGCCACCCCTGCCCCAACCCGTCTATTCCCTGGGAGTGTCTACTGGGGAAGTAAATGGGGAGGGGATTGAGGGGAAGCTAGTGATCGGTGGGGGCAGGTGTCTCCTACGGTAGGGGAACGGCCAGCGGGAGCCAGTGGGTGACGGCACAGAGGTGAGTGTTGTGGGTGGAACTGGCCCAATGGTGGAGGTAACCCAAAGCCTTTTTTTTTTAAAGATTGTATTTATTTATTTTTAGAGAAGGGGAGGCAGGGAGAAAGAGAGGGAGAGAAACATCAACATAAGAGAAACATCAGTCGGTTGCCTCTTGCACGTCCCCACCTGGGAGACCTGGCCTGCAACCCAGGCCTGTGCCCTGACTGGGAATCAAACCAGTGACCTTTCTGTTGCTCAATCCACTGAGCCGCACCAGCCAGGGCCCTGTTTTGGTTTTAACCCGCATTTGTATCTGGGAAGGAGGATATGTCCTGAATTTTTTTTTTTTTCATTTTTTCCCAGGCCTGTCCATTTCTAAGTATATCAAACATGATTATGTTATAAGCAAATGATGTTATACTAAATACATCTTTATGATGTTAAAATAACAAAGGACTTTATTATAGTAGAGTGTTAACAATAAATATTATGTGGTTTTCCCTTTTCTTTCACTTTCAGGAGCCCCCCTCGCACCGCTGTGCACACACTGTCCTCTCACTCAGGGAGACACATTCTCCTGTTCGCTGTTGCCCCTCTTTCCAGGGTGCCAAGCAGAGAGCAGTGAAGGCTGGGTTGGCAGGAAGAGGGTTGGAGAGGAGGAGCCCCCCAAGGACAGGGCAGATTGGGCAGCACCCTCAGATCTTCAGGTGCCCCTAAGCGGACACCCCAGGGTGAAGAGCCTGGGACTCAGGTCCGCCTACCTGCGAGTAGACCAGAAGTGGGGGCTGTAGCAGCAGCCTCCACTGCAGGACTCCGCACTGTGCCTGCGTCAGGATGTGGTAACAGGAAAACCTGCGGTTTCTGAGTTCACGCGTGACGCTGTGTACAGTATCTCGTTCCATCCTCCAACAACCCTTTCTGCATAGTAGTCTTTGTTGTTTTAATCTCCACCTGATGATATGCTTCCTGATTTTAGGGAGAGGGTAAGAGAGAAAGAGAGAGAAGGAGAAACATTGCTATAAGAGAGAAACATCTATCGGTTGCCTCCCACACATGCCCTGACCGGGGATTGAACCCAAAACCTTTTGGTGTCCAGGATGATGCTGAGCCACCGGCCAGGGCTCTGCATGGTATTTTTATCCCCATTGTATAGGTGAGGAAACAGATCTTGTAGAGTCAGGATTCTAACCCAGATCTGTCTAACTGCGATGTTCCGGGAGCCCTGGACTGCACAGAGCTCACTGAATATAAGGAGCTTCTGGTACAACTTATGTACAGAGCGGCCACGTCGGGTGGGCAAGATCCAGGCTGTCCAGTGTGCTCTGTGGACCAGCCATAGGAGTTGGGCCCCATCTTTTGCCTCTGGAGCCTGCTTCCTCCCCAGGCTGGTGCTCCCCTGACAGGGTTGGTAGGAGACTCAAACGGGGTGGTACATGAGAAAGTACTGAGACACGGGGTACACTCAGGGAATGCAAGGGTAACCCACTGTTCCTTGGCTTCCTCATCTCAAACGCAGGTGTCGATAGTAGCATCTAACTCCCTTTGTGGCGGTGAGGCTTAAAGAAGCCTTAGGTTGTGGAAGGGCTGTGAGGTACCACGTATTGCTGTTCGTTTCCACCTGTTGTCTGAGTGATCCCTGGCCGAGCGCTGGGACCTTTGCACTGGCTCTTCCTGTATGCTTTTTCCATCCTGGGATTTCATCTGGACTTCATTCAGGCCTGTTGTTTAACTGTCACCTCCCAATGCCTTTGCAGGACCCCACATGTGTTTGTTGGTTTATCTATGTGTTTGCCTCCCCCAGAAGAATGGAAGTTTCATAAAGGCAGGGCTTTCGCTGGCTTGTTCATCCCAGTGGCCCTGTGGCTGGCACACAGCAAAAGCTCAATACATGCTGTGGAACGCACGGCTGACATCTCCCTCTGTTCCTCCACAGGCAAGGTGACCATTCTGGCTGTTAGAGTGAGTGTGCCAGCCTGGCTGAGGGGGCAGACACAGGTGAGGGGCTGGGGGTGGGGACTGGAGGAGGGAGGCGGAGGGTGGGAGAGGCGCCCCTGTGCCCCACCGAGGAGGACGGAGGAGAGAGCATTCAGATGCCTGTGACGAGCTGCTCAGGTCCTCTCTTCCTTGGTCCAAAAGTGCTAAACTCCTTTTGCGGGAGCGTCAGTGGGGCAGGGAGGCAAGTAGTCGGTGGTGGATCAGGGCCTCCACCCTTTTACATTAGGAAGGGTTTCCCATCTACTGGAAATTTCCACGGTAATTTGCAGAAGAAGGAAATGAGCACTTTCCTCTGGCAGAGAAATTGAAACTCTAATGGAAGATGAGGCCTAGTCAGAACAGCCAGTAACCATGGCAACAGTGTGGCGGGGTGGGGGGTCATGCCCACAGCTCAGGTCAGACACCTGGCTAAGTAGTGTTCAGTCAGTGACAGGTGTGTCACAGCAGAAAGTATCAGCCTGGGCAGTGAAGTGAATACCGTGTCTCTGCCTGCATGAAATCGACAGTCTGGGGCAGAGTTAGAGAGCCTCACTGGGCCTGGACTGGGAGCCCTAAAGAGTGAGGAGGGGATGGTCAAATGGGAAGGCGGGCAAAGGGTCCAGACGCCCGCAGAGGACCAGTGTGCTCCAGGAGGCTGGTCCGCTGGGCCTCACGGGAGCAGGGAGCTCTGGAGGCACGCAAGCCACCTCCCAATGTCCCCAGGAGGGTACGGTGTGCCAGTTGGGTGCCAGTCTCGATGGAGAATTCAGGTTTCTCAGCTCCTGGCCAGTGTCTGTGTGACCTTGGGGAGGGCAAGTGCAGTTACAGGGGTTTATAAAACAATGGTTTTTGTTCTTAAGATGAGAAGAATGTCTTTGTCCCATGACCAGGAGAGACTTAGCCTGACCCTGAGCTGTTACAGTGTCCACGGCACATCGGTCACACTGAGCTAAACTCCGAGAATACTGACAAGTCTCATCTTTGTCCTCCTCCCCCGCTTACCTCCTCCCTGGGCCCTGGAGTAGCCTGCCTGGCCTTCTCTCACTTGTTCCCAGGGCCTGATGTCGGAGGCCATGGACCCGCCCGCAGGAAGTCCTGAAGACTCGAGGCCAGGAGAGTGTGCTGGCGGCAGCACAGAGCCGGGTGCCTGCCAGGAGCTCCTGCACCGGTTGCGGGAGCTAGAGGTGGGACACGGAGCAGGGTGGGGGCTTCAGGCCTGCCCTTTCCTCTGAGCTTGCTGTGGGTGTTCTGGGTGTGCTGCATCTTCCTCTCAGCCCCTTTTCCAGGCTGGAGCAGAGATGAACATTTCTTAGCAGAGCTCCTCTTAGAAGCCCCCTCCTTGCTGTTAGCTCTCTGGGCTAGGTGCCAGCTCAGGGACAAGAGGAATGCACGGGGCAAGGCTGTCCTGACCCCTAAATGTCTCCCTTCTTTACCCCTCTTCTCCCCCACTTTCATGCCTCTGCTGGCTCTAGGAAAGGGGTAGTCACAGAGGCCAAGACAAGAAGAGTTTAGGTGACCTGGCACTCAGGAGTTGAGGGACAAGAACATAGATTCTTAAACTAAAGCCCTTCATCACATTCTTAAGATCCTGCCCTCCTCCCACTGGCCTCCTCTGCCCTCTCCTCAGGGAAATAAGGGTCACTCTTGGCACCTCCCACCTTGGGTCCTCTTGCTGCTGTGTCTCCCTAGCTGCTCCAGCCTCACTGACTGAGGCTGAGGTTCACAGAAAACCAGGCATCTCAGCTCTGCCCTCTTAATGCCCTTGGCCCTATAGCTGGAACCAAGAGCTGGGCGGAGGTATAGTTAGTAGACTCCTTGCCTCCCCTTCCCTGAAAGGAATTTTCCCCGGAGGGAAGAATGATCCCACAGCTTCCTTTCTGCCCTCTCCCTCCATCTTGCAGGCAGAGAACTCGGCGCTGGCCCAGGCCAACGAAAACCAGCGGGAGACCTATGAGCGCTGCCTGGACGAGGTCTGTGGGGTCTGCAGTGGGGCTGCTGCCGAGGAGGGTTGGGGAAGCACAGCTTGCCTCCTCCACACAGGCTGCGTCGACTGACAGCTCTGCCTTGGGGCTTTCTGTCCGCAGGTTGCCAACCATGTGGTGCAGGCACTGCTGAACCAAAAGGCAAGTGGCCACAAGAGACATTTTCACCCCTGAGCCCAGCTTCCCTGGGAGAAGCCCTGGCTACCACAGGGGAGGGCCCCCTCGCCCTGCCAGGGACCCCTGAGCCTGCGCCCTGAAGCTTTTGATAGGGGCTATTGACCCAACCACACTCCCCACCCCTGCCTCTCTTCCACCTGGAGGCAGCGGTGGGGTAGGTGGGGCCAGATCCCTGAGTTAGAGCGGAACCCTTCCCTTACCCTGGCTCCAGCTGGTTTCTCCAGGTTGTAAGGGTGCTGAAAGCAGCATTGCTGTTGTGAACATAAGGCGGCTCAGAAATATTTACTGAAGTACCGTGGGTAACCTCTTGACTTACAGTCCACGCTGACCCCTCGGTCTTCCCCTGCCTTGTATGCACCCTTCTTTGATGTGTGGTTTCTAAGAAGCAGGGCATCAGCTCCAAGAATTGGGGAGGGTACCAGTGGGAATGGGATTTACCTCCCGCCAGGGGTGGTTATCTTGAGAGAATCTACCACCCCCTGGAGATTGGCTAGCTACAGACTTGGGCAGGCTCAGCTCCCTCACAGGAGGTTGCAGGGGAGGGCTTGCCGGGAGGGGGCCCCGTTGCTCTGGTTAAGGGGGCTGTGATCTTACTGCCCCACCCCTCCCGCCTTGTCTTCTTTTCCTGCGCCCCTCCTGGCCACGGCAGGACCTTCGGGAGGAGTGCATCAAGCTGAAGAAGAGGGTGTTTGACCTGGAACGGCAGAACCAGATGCTGAGCGCCCTGTTTCAGCAGAAACTCCAGCTCACGACGGGCTCCCTCCCTCAGGTGGGCAGCAGCCGTTCTCCCTCTCTCCTCATACCTCAGTTTCTGGCCCGCCCCCCAGCCCCAGCTTTATCACCACCCTCTTTCTCCCCAGACACCTACAGAACTGGCTGTCAGCTGCTCCCCTCCCAGGGAAGGCCCACCTAGCCTGATAGGTCTAAGCCTTAGATGGGGCGCAAAGCCCTGAGTCCCCTCCAGCTGGGCTGTCCCCACCTTGCAGGTGCTCGCATCCCAGCTGGAGGGGATCCCTTCTTGTTGACAGAGAAGGTTCTTGCTCGCTCTCACCCTGTGTAGGCAGGAGGGTGGAGGCTGAAAATGCACTGATTATTTCACACTCCCAGGGGCCCCCTTGGCCACTGCATTGCCTCTTCTCCGCCAGGGGCAAGGGTGGGACTGGGTGGAAGGCACCCAGGGCTCGGTGTCACAGAGAGGTCAGGGAAGGCACGTGACCGGGCAGCTCTGCGAGTGCGCACATTGTGTACAGGGTGGGGAGAGAGTAGGTTTACTGTTGTGAGTATGCAAAACAGTTTATTCTTGTATTGTTATTGATTAATAATGACACTTTCCCATACAAACAACTGTAAACCTGTACGCCCACCCACTGACTCAGGTGTGGCCACACACCCTGGTCCCTGCTTCTAGTTCTGCCTGACACCTGCCTCACCCGGGAGAAGCAGCAGCCTACTGGAAGTGAATCGTGGGCTCAGTTAGGATGTCATGTGGGGTCACTCTGTCAGGAAGCCTCAAGGATGGGGTGAGACACGGGGTGGGGGGATCATGAGCAGCTCCAGGTACCTGAGGTGAACAGCAGGTTCTGAAGTCAGCCAGTGCACCCCTCTCCCCACCTCTGACCTTCACAAGAAGAGAAGTACTTTTGTGTCTGTCTGTCTGTCTGATACAAACCAGGCAGCTCTTGGCTCCCAGACCCTGAGCAGGAAGCCTCAGCTCCCTGGGAAGCCTGACCCTCGGCAGAGGAAGTCTGCCGTCACCGTGGCCTCTCTGGAGCCCCTGTCTGCCAGTCTGTGCCGAGCTGGGTGAATCAGCGCAGGGACTATGCAGCGCCTCGGCCCCGGGTCTCATCCTGCGACAGGACTCACCCGGACCGGCCAATCTCACCCCGTCCATCCCCTTCTCAGTAACTGGTGATAAAAGAGGTGTAGATGGCCCTTGATTCATTCCTTTTTTACTGAAATGAACTCTGGGACTTGAATTTGGGCTTTTTAAATGAATTTTGGGGGGTTGGGGCAGTAGATTTGTCTTCCCCAGAGGTAACGTGATGTAATGGAAAAAACATGAACCTTTGCCTCAGATAAACTTGGGTTAGATCCCTAACTTAGCTAATTCTTAGCTGTGTGACCTTGGGCAAATTATATAATCTTACAAACCACAGTTTTTCCTTGTAGATGGGGATAAGGATACCTGTATTGCAGGTTGTCGTGAGGATTAAATGAGGTAATATGTAGAGCTTGGCCTGTAGTAGATAGTCAATATCAATATCTGGCAGCTATTGATCATTATTAATGTTATTCCCAAGTTGTGCTTTGCTAGAATGAAAGCTCCATTAATAAAATGCTAATTAAGCTCTTACTGTGAGTAGTGCCTTTGCCAACACACAGGGAACTGGACAGGACTGTGGCCTGTGCAGGCGAACGGAACCCCTGAAGGCTGGGACTGTGGAAGCTAAGGCAGGTCTACAGGCAGCAGTAGTACCAAGCAGTGCTGCCCAAGAGCCAGAGGGGGAGAGGCCATCAGAGAAAGGCTGGGGAGGGCTGCCTTCATAAGGTGACGTTGAACCTGGGCCTTGAGGGATGGGCGATTTAAAAAGAGTGGAGGAGGGGCTAGAGAAAAGGGATTCCCTGCGGAAGGAACAGAGCAGGGAAATCTAGAGAGCAGCAGGCTGTTCAGCAGGCCGGAGCAAAGGGTGTGTGAAGGAGCTTTGAGTGAGACAGCTGCTGACGGCGTCAGAAGCACAGGCAGGCCAGGCCTGGAATGCAGGCAGAGGAGTTCAGACTTGTCTTCAGTGGGCAGGCGTAGGGCGCTTGGAGCACAAAGATGCTTTAGGAAAAAAAAAGTAAAAGATGCTTTAGACTGTCTTGTACACCGGAGATTGGAAGATTGAAAAGCCACCCAGGCCGGAGAGACTGAAGTGTTGAGCAGCGTCCCAGACAGAGGTGTGAGGAGCGGGGCTGAAGGAGCAGGCCGGTGGCCAGCGGGGAGGCACAGAGACGCTGCAGGGCATGATTTAAAAGCCATGGAGGATGAGAGGCAGGGAAGAGTTAAAGCTGACTGGTATCTAGTTGAGATTTCTAAGAAAAGGAAGTGACATTCTGGGGACAGAGAGAGAAGTGACCTATGATTAAATAGTACTTGTGACCCTCAGAGCCCGAGTTTCACAAGAGACCAGTTGGGAGTGACAGAGCGATGACTTCCACCCCCATCTCTTTTCTGGGGCCCAGTAACAAGCGCCTCTTCCCCGAGCCTCAGCCTGCGACGCTGGGGTCCCAAGTAGTCAGAATAGGAAGGGGCCGCTCTGCTCACCTTCCCTGTAATCGGGGAAGAGGGTCCAAAGAAAAGCGGCGGTCCTGGGGCTGCCACCGCCCTCGGACCAGTGTCACCTTTCTGCCACCTGGGCGTGCACTTCCTCAGTCTGCCTGTGCCTGGGTCTCCTAAGGCTCCTCTGACCAGGCAGTGGGGACAGTGGTGAAAGTGTTCCATGGGCCAGGAGGTGTCCCCACCCCGGGATGGGAAGACCTAATTCATGAGGGAGTAGGGACCTGGGACAGAGCACTGGAGCTAACTCTGCCCCTCCCTGCAGATCCCGCTTACCCCACTCCAGCCGCCATCTGAGCCACCAGCGTCCCCGTCCCTGAGCTCTGCTGAAGGACCAGCCACCTCGCTGCCTCTGGGGCTCTGTGCTGGGCAGAGAGAGGTAGGAGGGTTGGGCGTCATGGTCCGTGGCTCCTCTGGCTATGGGCTTGTCAGTTACCTCCATTGCTGTTTCCTAATGAGTCCCAGGGGAGGGACTGCGTCCCCGTGCAGATTCTTGTCCAGGCTGGGTGTGAGCCCTCAGCTGTCACCTTATACCAAGAAAAAACAGATCCCACCCCCAGCCACCAGCCTTGCAAGCAAACATGTTAATAGTGCAGTAAGGGCCATAGCTTCTGCTGTGCCAAGCACTGTGCTGAACACCTGCATCTCATCTGTCTTATGTTATGAGATTAAACATAATTACCATCTATTTTACAGACGATACAGTGAAGCTTAGAGATTGGATAACTTGCCAAAGGCCATATAACTAGTTCTGTAGTAGATCTGGTACTTGAACCTACACAGTCTGACTCCAGAGCCCATGGAGTTAACCACTATGTTAGCCCAGATTGGGTACCAGAAGGGGTTGGGCGAAGGCTGGGAGGGCTTGCAGTGGCGTCACTCCTGATCCCTGTCTCCATGGAGATCAGGCCAGCAGGCTGCTGTCGAACCTGACAAGGCCTGGGCTTGCAGGCAGTGACTGACTGAGGACTTGGCCACATCACAGCCCCTTCTTGAGTCTCTGTGTTCTTTCTGGAGCCTGAAATATGAACGGGCCTCCCTTCCCTGGGACAAGCACAGCTGTCAGGGTTGTAGGTGGTCAGCGCTGCCAACCCAAACAGCAGTGGGAAGTGGTGGGGAAGTGGGGTGGGATAACCAGGAAGGGAGGTGGGGTGCCCACCCAACCCCAGTCATGCCAGGAAAAATAGTGGGACTAACCAGGGCTCAGTGACCCTTAAGGAAGATGAGCCATCATATCCCAGGAGCTGTCAAATTCCCTTTGGGGCTGTAGAGGAAACCAGGCCAGCTGTGTCGCTGACATACTCAGTCACGTGCAGCTTGGGTCCTGGGTCTGCGTGTGGTCTCCTCCTTATGCCGCTTCTCCCCCAAGGTGTGCTGGGAGCAGCAGCTACGGCCAAGAGGGGGCCCAGGACCCCCAGCCGCCCCACCCCCAGCGCTGGATGCCTTATCCCCATTCCTTCAAAAGAAAGCCCAGATCCTGGAGGTGCTGAGAGCCCTGGAGGAGACTGACCCCTTGCTTCTCTGCTCACCTGCCACCCCCTGGCGGCCTCCAAGCGAGGGCCCTGGCTCCCCAGAGCCCATCAACGGCGAGCTCTGTGGCCCACCCCAGCCTGAACCCTCCCCCTGGGCCCCCTACCTGCTAGTTGGCCCTGGTAGCCTAGGAGGCCTGCTCCACTGGGAGCACCTCTTGGGGAACCCCGGGGAGGAAGAGGGTGCCGGGCGGCCCTGGGTCCCCAGTAGAGGGTCCCCCCAGGCCCAAGGTGCTATCTCTGGCCCACCCTGTGCGCCAGGCAGCAGCTCCTCCTCCTCTTCTGATGAGGCAGGGGAGCCCAGTGAGGCACCCAGCCCTGACACCCTGCTCGGGGCCCTGGCCCGCAAACAGTTGAACCTGGGTCAGCTGCTCGAGGACACAGAGTCTTACCTACAGGCCTTCCTGGCCGGGGCTGCAGGCCCACTCAACGGGGACCACCCCGGGCCCGGGCAGCCATCCTCCCCAGACCGGGGGCCTCCACAGCTGTCCAAGTTCAAAGGCCTCCCCAAGTCAGCTTGGGGTGGGGGTACCCCAGAGGCTCACAGGCCGGGCTTTGGTGCTACCTCAGAGGGCCAGGAGCCCCTCCCCTTCCTCAGCATGTTCATTGATGCAGGGGATGCCCCCCTGGGCTCGAGACCTGGTCACCCCTACTCCTCATCTCAGGTGAAAAGCAAGCTCCAAATTGGCCCCCCTTCTCCTGGGGAAACCCAGGGACCCCTTCTTCCCTCTCCAGCCAGAGGTCTCAAGTTCTTAAAGCTGCCTCCAGCTTCGGAGAAGGTCCCTAGCCCAGGAGGCCCTCAGCTCAGCCCTCAGTTCCCCCGGAACTCCCGAATCCCCTGCCGGAACAGTGGCTCAGATGGCAGCCCCTCTCCACTGCTGGCCCGGAAGGGCCTGGGTGGAGGAGAGCTGTCCCCAGAAGGGGCACAGGGCTTGCCCACCAGCCCTGCACCCTGCTCCACAACCCTGGACTCTGCACAGCTCCGACCTCCCCAGCCAGCCTCGTCCACCACGCTGTCCCCTGGATCAGCGGTGTCTCCCTGCTATGAGAATATCCTCGACCTTTCCCGGAGCGCCTTCAGAGGGCCTTCTCCAGAGCCGCCTCCATCCCCACTGCAGGTGTCCACCTACCCACAGCTAACTCTGGAGGTGCGGCGGGCCCCGGTGGTCCTGAGAAGCCCTGGAGCCCCCCCAAGCCCTTGCCTCCCAGAATCCTGCCCCTATGGGAGCCCCCAGGAGAAGAGTTTGGACAAGGCAGGCTTGGAGTCTCCCCATCCTGGCCGCAGGACCCCAGGCAGCTCAGCCAAGAAGCCCAGCCAGGGGCCAGGACGGCGACCTGGAGATTCTGGCCACACACCTCTGCGGGACAGACTGGCAGCCCTGGGGAAACTGAAGACTGGCCCCGAGGGGTCCCAGGGCCCAGAGAAGAATGGGGTGCCAGCCAGGCCTGGCACTGAGAAGGTGCGGGGAACAGGAAGGTCAAGGGAGAGCACTGGGGACATGGCACTCTCCACCCCCAGGCCCCCTGAGCAACCAGAAGCCAAGGGGGCCCCACAGGGGACGGTGGCCTTGGGCACAAGCAGCCTGAAGCAGCAAGAACCTGGGCTCCTAGGGGACTCTGGGGCCCGAGTCTACTCCTCCCACTCTATGGGGGCGCGGGTAGACCTGGAACCTGTCTCACCAAGGAGCTGCCTCACCAAAGTGGAGCTGGCCAAGAGCCGGCTGGCAGGGGCCCTGTGCCCCCAGGTACCCCGCACCCCTGCCAAAGTGCCAACTTCAACCCCCGGCCAGGGCAAGCCCAATAAGAGTCCCCACGGTAGCCCTACAAAGCTACCTTCCAAGTCACCTACCAAGGTAGTGCCCCGACCTGTAGCGCCGCCAGCCACCAAGGAACACCCCAAGCCTGACAAAGGGAGAGGCCCACCTTGGACAGACTGCGGCAGCCCTACAGCCCAGCCCACACCCTCAGCACCTGGCCCCACTGACCCAAGCCAGGGCCCTGAGAGGCGTGCCCCGCACTCGGCCATTGAGGAGAAGGTGATGAAGGGCATCGAGGAGAATGTGCTGCGGCTCCAGGGCCAGGAGCGGGCACCGAGCACCGAGGCCAAACACCGCAACACGAGCAGCATCGCCAGCTGGTTTGGCCTGAAGAAGAGCAAGCTGCCCGCACTGAACCGCCGCACAGAAACTACCAAGAGCAAGGAAGGGGCCAGCGGGAGCTCCCCACTCCGGAAGGAGGTCAAGGGGGAATCCCGGAAGCTGGAGGCAGAGAGCCTCAACATCTCCAAGCTGATGGCTAAGGCAGAAGATTTGCGCCGGGCGCTGGAGGAGGAGAAGGCCTACTTGAGCAGCAGGGCCAGGCCACGGCCCGGGGGACCGGCGCCAGGGCCCGGTGCAGGGCTGGGGCAGGTCCAAGGCCAGCTGGCTGGCATGTACCAGGGCGCAGACACCTTCATGCAGCAACTGCTCAACAGGTGAGGGCCTGGGACCAGTTGGCAGGTGCTTGGTGGCTGGGGGCACTTGTCCCTCCATGGGCACACCAGAGACTGCTGGGACTGCCTGGCTTGGGCGGTTGGGCTTCACAGAAGTCAAAAGGGGTCAGAGGCCAAGCAAAATGCCACCAAAGTACCTGGGGGTTAGTGGTCTGAGCAAGGGGAAAGATGGAGGTTTGTGTCCCAGCTACCCACCTCTCTGGCTCTCTGACATCAGACTTGCTGAGACCCAGTTTCTCATTTGGGAAGAGTGAACAGACCACACTTTGCTGGATGGTCTCCAGTGGCAGATGAGGCGGGCGCCTGTGCCAGTGGTCAAGGGAATGCCAGTTCCCAACTGTGGCCTGCTGAAGGCCTTATGCTGGGGTTTCCCATCCTGTAGAACACGGGGAGGTTTCCTTCCCATCTTGCCCTTCGGTACCTGCAACAGACCCAGCAGTGAGGGCTGTGGTTTAGAGAAGGGGCCACCCCAAACTGGGGTTGCTCTATCTGGGCCAGGTCAAGGCAGAATGTCCGCAGGACTTGGGCCCCAGGGCAGGTGTGATTTGGACAGCAAGTGCACTCAGGTTCAGCGGGGGCAGGCAGGGCCTGTTGTGTGTGGACCAGGACACGACCAGGTCTGCCATCTACCTGTCGGCATTGTCCAGTGGCCTCTAGGCTTGACTCTGGATAGCTTTGGAAGCGTTCCCCCATCTTCCCTGTCCCTGCTATTCCCCTGGGGTTTTCCCTTGGGTTTCTGCCTGTTCCCAGCGCCAGAAGGGGTTGCTAGGGGCAACCACCAGGGATGTGTCCCCTCCACCAGGGGCAGTGGGGGGTACCTCACTAGTCCACACCTCTTCTGCACTCCTGCTCCTAGGGTGGATGGCAAGGAGCTGCCACCCAAGAGCTGGAGGGAGTCCAAACCTGAGTATGGTGGCTTCCAGCCAGTGTCCTCTGACCCTAAGAACGCTTGGCCAGCCTGTGGGCCCCGAAATGGCCTGGTGGGCCCTCTTCAGAGCTGTGGAAAACCTTCTGGGAAGGTAAGTTCTTGGGGCAGGGTCTGGGTGCAGGGCTCCCCTCCCTGAGGCCTGGAAGCTGCTGCATGTACTTCTGTTGGGAGGGAGGGGTGGTCAGGGTTTGGGTACTCTCAGATCCATACTCCAGGGGTCCTAAAGGTGAGGTTTGGGGAGGGATGGACTCAGAGGTCTTCTGTTCCCCACAGCCAAGCAGCGAGCCAGGGAGGCGGGAAGAGATGCCCTCAGAGGACAGCCTGGCTGACCCAGTGCCCACCTCACACTTCACAGGTCAGCAGGGTCAAGGGCCAAGGATGTGACTAGCTCCTCACCCGCTGCTTGCTTTACTCCTTCCTGTCACTGCAACAGGTGCTGGGCCCTGAGTGCCATCTTGGTGCCACCACCAGGTGGGCACTGGGGCTGCACGGAAATCTATCTCTTCCTGCCTTCGGGGTACCTGCCCCCTAAGCCTGTTGGGCCTGGAGGGGCCTGGACCAGGGCTGGAGCTGGGGCTAGGGCAGGAACCTGGAAGAAGTCAGAGTGGATGAGCCACCTGCAGCTTCACGTTGGTGACTTACACTCCCTTCCCCAGCCTGCGGCTCCTTGACTCGAACCCTGGACAGTGGCATTGGGACCTTCCCACCCCCCGACCATGGCAGCAGTGGTACCCCCAGCAAGAATCCTCCCAAGACCAAGCCACCACGGCTGGATCCCCCACCCGGGGGGCCCCCAGCTCGGCCACCGCTCCTTACCAAAGTCCCCCGCCGCGCCCACACACTGGAGCGGGAGGTGCCAGGCATAGAGGAGCTGCTGGTGAGTGGGCGGCACCCCAGCATGCCGGCCTTCCCTGCGCTGCTCACTGCTGCTCCAGGCCACCGGGGCCATCAGACCTGTCCTGATGGTGAGTGTCCAGGAGGGGGGGTGGGCTGTCCCTGGGGCTCCACCCATCACCACCACCACCACCACCTTCCCCTTGTCACTACACAGATCCCTGTGAAGACCCAGGACCTTCCCCTCCCGTTCCGCTGGCCAAAAACTGGACCTTCCCCAACGCCAGGGCAGCTGGTGGCTCCACTGACCCTTTCCTGTGTCCACCCCGACAATTGGAGGGGCTGCCCAGGACCCCCATGGTGAGCATGGCTGAAGGGGGAAGGGAATAGGACTGGAGGGTGGGAGGGGAGGGAAGAGAGGGAGGCCAGTTTCTCCAGTGAGATACAGACCTGTTTTCGGAGGATGGAGGGGACGGCCCCTGGGATGCCCCTCTGGGCAGCCCACCTACCCCCTTCCTACACCCCTCTTGGGGAGGTGTTTCTCTCCTTCCCCAGAACCCTGGTGGGGTGTGCTCGGTCATGCCTCCAGCCTGCTTCCTCCGAGCACGCCCCACCTCAGCGGGCCCCACCTGCAGAGCCCCCAGCCCAAGAGCAGAGCCCAGGGCCTTTCAGGCTGGGCCAGGAGGTGAGAGGAGGTTCCTCCTGAGCTTCCCTTCCTTTCTCAGGCCCTGCCTGTGGACCAGAAGCGGAGCCTGGACCGCAGCCACCCAGCCCCTACAACGCCCCAGGGCCCCGCATTTGGGGGCAGCCGCACTCCCAGCACATCAGACATGGGTGAGGAAGGCAGAGTGGCCAGCGGGGGCCCTCCAGGGCTGGAGACCTCGGAGTCTCTCAGCGACTCGCTCTACGACTCGCTCTCCTCCTGTGGGAGTCAGGGCTGAGGAGCTGCGCCATGGCCCCTCCAGACCGCAGACCAGCCCGGCTCTCCTCCGGGCCCATGGGGCTCCTCCCTCAAGGGACCAAGGAGGCAGATGGACAAGAAGGTGAAGGGGGTCCTTGACACACCCCGCTGCCCACCGCTGCTGTGGAGGAGATGACCACTCTCAGCTCAGGGAGAGACCCCACCTTTGGTCCCTCCTCTCGCCCAGAATAAGGCTCTTCCTCTGAGGGACTGAGTCTCCAGGCCTCTGTGTCCCAGCCCTAGCTCCTACTTCAGGCTGAGCCATCGTGTGGTGCTGGGCTTCCTGCCCACCAGCTGTGCCATCTCCGCCCAACCTGGCTGCTCCCTGCCCCAGCCCCCACGGGCCAGCCCGGAGGCCCGTGCTTGTGCTCAAGGAGTTTGGGGGTGAGGGGTCACGTTGCCTTCTCTCTCATCTGCCCTGGTCCTCCCTGCTGTCTGGATGGTGCTGCCCTTCCCTGCCCCATGTCTTTGGGGTCCGTTTGTCTGTCTTTTTTGTTGTTTTTTTATATTAAAGCGCCTGGCCCACTCCCCACTTTCTACCCCCATCCCCACACTGCGGTTAATTTATCTGGTATAAATGCGGCTGCTCTGCTTCCAGCCTGTGCTTCTGCGGTGTCCCTAATAAAACGTAGAGGCCCCTCTGTGCCCCGACTCGGTTTGCTCTGTGGGAGAATTCAGGGGTAGACAGGTGGGGGAGAATGTGGGCCCCAGGATGGGGGGTGGGGGTGAGACTCAGTCTCAGCCCTTCTGAAGAAACCCCCCTACCAGGGGAGCTGGCCGGGCTTACCTAGAAGGTAACTAAGGATTGGAGGATTGGGGTGCACTTAGGCCTGGAATGGAGGCTGTGTTGGAGAGATTCCCCTGGCCCAGGGCCTGGGCAGGGCAGAAGGTGAGCTGCCCCTCGGGGAGGGTAGCCATGGGCATCTACATGTTTCCACCCCTGCACATACCAGGTGGGCGGGACCGGCAAACAGATTCGGGGGCTGGATGGTGAGTGGGGTTAAGTGCCTGTAGCCTTCTGTTGTCACGAAGGGGAGGCACAGCCAGGTCTCAGTGTTGCCGCTTCTAAATTTCTCCTCATATCTTGGGCTTTGCCCAGATCCTGCTCCTGTTTTTACCTCATTCCAACCAGGAGTGCCCTGGCTCTCAAATTCTCACTTCAGGAAAGGGAGGCCAGGAATGAGGTTGACTTCCGGGAGTTTTTTCAGGCTGTAGACGTGCCTCTGGCTTCTGGGATTCCACCTTGTGGCCCTCCAGCCCTGGGTTTCCTGTTGGGCACGGAGCAGGGCAATGACCTGGAGGTGAACCCTGTGGCAAGCCAGCCTCCTGCCCACCTGGGCTGCAAGATGGAGGGTGACTCCTCCTGAGCACCCACTGACGTAATCTGCACGGGCTGCCTCCCAGGGGCACACAGTCGAGGCCACCTGGCCAGCACGCACGCTCGGTCCTCCTGGCCCTGTGGTTGGGGGCTCTAGACCGTTTGTCGTGGCCGTGAGGCACCTGCTGTAGACACGTGGTGGGCCGACACCGCAGGCTTGCTCAGCCAAGGGTGGGATGCCTGGACGGGAAGTAGTGCTGGACAAGTTCCGAACTCGGTCATGCTGTGGACGCTGTCCTGGGCTCCTACGTGCCCAAGGAAGACGGAGTGGGAAGGCTGTCAGCACCTCCTTTTATACACTACCTCCTTCAGCAGTGTCTGTCCAGCCCCCTAACGCTCCAGCAAGTAGTGAAAGAACTCCCCGTTAAAGTGAACGCCTGCCTTTTCGCCAGCCTCCTGGTCCCTAACCCCCACCGCGGCCCGCTGGAGGGAGCCTGTCACCCTCGTTCACAAATGCAGACATCGAGGCAAGACTGAGAGAAGGGTCAAGTCAAATGTCAGTTTTCTTTAAATGTCAGAATCCCATTTTCTTACTTCCGCCCTTACTTCCAGGTTCCAGCCCCCTGTGCCTTCCGCTTTTATGGGCTTAAGTGTGATGTCACCAAGCTGCAAATCTCTGCTTCTTGCCAGGCAGGCTCAAAGAAGTCTACATCATCCTTCTCCTAACTTCGCTTTATTTCTTGGATTTCCAAGCCCTTTTCTCTGTTTAAGCTGGCGGGTTATCTCCTTTCCTTGCCAGGACAGAGCTGCTTGCCCGCAGGACACTTACCCTGTTTCCTTGGGAAGAGCCCGGCCTGGTGGGTGTGACTCCGGACTCCACCTCTCACGAGCCCAGACCAGTGGCTCCATCCGTGTTTGTGTCACCAGGGTCTGCTCAGTCTGCTACCAGGCTCTGTTCTCCACTGCTGGCAAATGCAAGGTGTCACCTTGGTCCCTGGGGCAGTGTGGGCTGACTGGGGGAATGACTGTCCGTGGCCATCACTGAAGCAGGGAAGCATCAGCCACACGGGAGCCAGCCCTCCCCCTCCAACTGTTCCAAGGTGGGCAGCTCTCATTCCTAAGTTCCCCATCAGGCTGCTAAGGGGTGCAGGGCCCAGGCGGGCCGTCTTGCAGCCCACATAACTGTGTGCCCCCCACAGGCCGAACACCCCGTCTTAGGTAATTCTGTGGAGGGGGACACTCCAATGAGTTAAAGGCACTCCCGGGAACCTGACCTCTCCTTGTCCTTCAAGGAGAGGTTTGGCTAAAAGACCACACGGTCCTCATTAGGCAGAGCACTTCCTGTCTCCGTTTGCAAGTTCTGCCTGAAGGGCTAAGGGGGCCTCACTGTTTTCTCTGGGAACAATGGGTGAGTGTTTGCCTCTCCCTTCAGTAAGACCCCTTCTTCTGAATTTCCCCAAGGAAGCCAAAACTGCCAGACACCTGCCCCCCTCCCCACCTTATACCCTCTGCCAGTGACGTCAAGTCATCAGTGAGACGAAGGAAAGGTTTCCCATTCCCCTCACCATAGGAATGCCCCAAAATGTCCACTCGAGGCTTTCTCCGGGTTGCTGCAGGTTTCTATTCTTCACCCTTTTCTAGATTTCTTACAAATAGCATGTTTTGTTTTCTTTATCAATAAAGAAGTTTTAAGAAAAAAATCATGCTCTGCAGAAAATTCTAACACATATTCCCCCATCTGTAATCCTGTGTGAGTTACTTCAAACACGCACATTTTTAAAGGCAAGTGAATGTGGAGTAAATACAGCTGAGCATTTCTATGATATTGGAATGGGATTTTTTTTAAGTTAAAAAAATTTTTAATTAAAATAATTACACTTTTTGTAATTATTAAAGACATGCAAATTATAAAAGTACATGTTCATGGTTATGTTTAATAAAAGTAATTAAATTGAATAGAATGTTATACAAGGAAGAGGAAGAGTCTCTTTCGTCCCCACCTCCCTTCTCCTCAGACATACCCGAGTTGACTGGGAACCCTTGCAAATCATTTTTTAAAGTACACACAGCACGCTGATGTTGCCCTTTTATTAGAAAATGGGATTATTGTACAGTTACTGATCTGCTTCTGGTAGCACCTGATAGTTCTCGGAGATCTTTCCAAAGCCCATGACCCTCCACTGTCCTGCCTGGGCCTCCACTGTGTGCAGGCCTGTGTTGGTTCCTTTCGCAGGGCCCCTGGCACTTGTGCCTTTGGCCACTCGTGTGTTTCCCTGAGATACATTCCTGTGAATGGAACTGCTGGGTCATACAGTAAGCTTAATTTAAATGTTTATACATATTAACAAATTGCGCTTCTTCAACAGTGTATAAGAGAGACTATCGTTCACATCATCGAGTATTATCAACCTTTTTATTCTTAGCCAATTTGGTCGAAGTAAGTGACCCCGTAGAGTTTGTAGCCCAGTGTAGGGACTTCGGCTTTTACTCTGAGTGAATAGGGAGCCATCAGAGACTGACAAGAATAAACTGTGCAGGGCAAGCATGGAGCAAACCAGTACGGAGGCCTCTTGGGTAACTCCAGTGAGAGGTGGTCGTGACTTGTCCCAGGGTGCAGACACTAGAGACAAGACTTGCTCATGTAATGGACACGAGGAAACGAGAAGTGCCGAGCATCACTCCAAGGTATTTGGAGCAACTGGTAGGGAGAAGTTGCCATTAATTGATACAGGAAGACTGTGGATGGAGCGGACTTGGGAAAGGGAAGACCAGGAGTTCAGTGTTGGGCGTGTGAAACTTGAGCTGTTTACTTGACAACATCCAATGGAAAATAGAGAGTAGGCCGTTGGTATGGACATCCAGAATTTAGAAGAGAAGTGTGGGTGGAGATATAAATGATGGTAAGTCATCAGCATACGAACGTTACCTAAAGCGAGGGGACTGGGTGAGATCACTAAGGGAGTAAGGAGAGGGAAGGTCAGAGTCCTAGGCCCTGGGACACTGCATCTCTCCAGAGGTCAGAGGAGACGGGGAGGAAACCACACAGGAGACTGAGGAGATGCTACCCAGAGACAGGGAGGCCCTGGAATGTAAGCCAATGTTTCAAGAAAGAATTAATCACAGTCAAATTGTGCTGATTGTATGGCAAGGGGAGGATAGAAGATTGTTTGGGATATAGCAACGTGGAGGTCATTGGTGACCTTGGCAAAAGCACTGATGGAACCGGAAGCTGTGTGGAGTGGCTCGAGAGAAAATGGGAGAGAAGTGGAGTACAGACCCCTCTTCTAAGGAGGAAGGGAGAAGAGAGCAGGAGAGGGAAGTGGGGTCGAGAAATTAGATTTTAAATATTTTTCAAGCCTTAGATTTGAAACTCAAATTTACATAAATGTTTCAAGTACAATGCAAAGCACTTTTTTTCTCTTAAACTATTTCAGAGTAAGTTGCCAACTAGATCATCCATCACCCCAATACTTCAATGCTTATTTCCTACCAAAAAACCGGCATGTTCTTATGTATCCCCAAAACCATCATCAGAATCAGGAATTAACACATAACTATAACCTAAGCTTTAGACTGCATTCAAGTTTCACCAGGCGTCCAAATGATGTCCTTTGTTAGCCAGTTCAAAGTCATACATTGCGTCTACTTGTCATATTTCTTTAGTCTCCTGGAACACTTCTTTTTTTCTTTTTTAAGATTTATTTATTTATTTATTTATTTTTAGAGGGGCAGGGAAAGAGAAAGAGAGGGAGAACCACCATCGATGTGTGGTTGCCTCTCACGTGGCCCTCACTGGGGACCTGGCCTGCAACCCAGGCATGCGTCCTGACTGGGAATCGAACCAGCAACCCTTGGGTTTGCAGGCCCACACTCAATCCACTGAGCTACACCAGCCAGGGTCTGGAACAATTCTTTAATCTGTCCTTACCTTGCATGACCATGACACTTTGGTACCTTGCAGGCCATGGCTTCTATTTGTCTCATGACTAAGGATGTTCATTTTCATTACTTAAATTGGTGTTCGCTGTACATTTACTATTTTCCCCTTTATAATGAATAAGAACATAGTGGGAAAGTAGGTACTCTGAAACTATATAAATATTTTATTTTAACCAAACTTTTTATTCATTTATTTCTATCAGTGTGGACTCACGGTTTTCTATTTTATTCAATGGTCTATAATCTATTACTATCATTATTACTTAGATGCTCAAATTGTCTGTGATTTGGCTAGCAGAAATCCCTTCAAGGCGACTTCTGTCTTTTTGACAAATCCCTGTCATTCTTTGAGGACCTACTCTCTGGAATAACGTGCTTGAGACTCATCTTGGGCTTTCCCCGACCCAGCCCGGGAATCAGCCATTTTTCCAAAGACCCCTGGTTTCTTTCATTTAGTGGGAAATGATATTGAGAAACTAGGATCTTGGGGGTGGGGTATGCTCATTGCTATTAGGGAGTTGCTGCTCCCAGGTCCTGAAAGAGGGTTTCTTAAAGATAGAATAAAATTAAAGTGCTCTCTTATACTTATGGGAGTGGCACCACAGAGAAAAATCTGATGATGCAGGAGAGAGAAGAGGGGGTTGCTGGGCTCTGGGGCACCAGTAGCCCTCAGCAGCATCCACAGGTACAGGAAGGAGGAAGGAAGCACAAGACAGGCAGTTGGGTGTCTGTGGGGGTGTATACTTCTAGAAAGAAGTATTCTTCTGATTGCTCTTATTTTCTCCAGGAAATAATCGAGGCCATCAGCTAAGAGGAAGGATGGGAGAAAGAAGCACTGCAGGTTTGAGGAGAGGGGAGATCGTGATAGTCACGTAGGAGCTCGAAAGGGTGAACAGACTCGGGGATGTAGCAGGATTACCAAGCAGAATGAGGGTCTACTTGAGGTGATTAAAACTTAAAGTGAGATTTATTAACACGAATGTTTTGGGGTGGGGGAGTGGTTCCTGCCATGTTAGGTACAGAATGGGCAACGAGTTGGATGAGCCAGGGCTGCTGGTTTACCAAATGAGTGAAGCAGAGGAGGGAAAGATAAGGTGTATGCAAGGGAGTGGTCCTATTAACTGGCTGTGGGCTTTACCTTGGACAAAGAAGGGAAAGAGAACAATAGGAAACATGTGTGAAGGAGGTAAGATCAGTAGGGGAATGAGTTGGAACCATGTTGAAAAGAATTGTGCTGGTCAGAGCGTGGGATGCATGAGATTGAGATTGCGGGAGGTGTTAGGGTTAAATTGTGTCCCCTCTCTTAGGTAGCTAAGAAAGGGCCAGGAGCAAAAAAGATCCAATTAAGGGCTTCTATTCAAGGCAGGACGGTGCAGTCAGGCAGGCTGAGTCTGAGCAGACTGCAGCAGCAAGGGAAGGGTAGAAGGGTTTTTAAGGGTGTGCAACAGACCTCTGGGGAGGGTGGGTCACCCTGCTGATCTGTCCCAAGCGTCCAGGGTATAGATGTTTGCAAGACAATGTCCTCTGGTCAGGGATGGCTGATTCAGCAACAGGAAGTCCAGGAGATTTATGGGCCTTGTTTCTGAGAAAAGCTCGAGGGAGAGGGGAGGAGCAGTGAGGATTTGACTGGTTTCCAGCAGGATGCCAGCGGCTATGCCTCAGTTGTTTCCAATAATAGGGAACCTTGTGGTCAGGTATTCAGCTGGTGACACATACCTTCTTTGTTCCAGCGTAGGCGGTGGCTTAGGTCCTCCATTTCCCAGTACATTCTAACAGCCTCACCCCCAAAAAGGTTGAAGCACTAACCCCAGCGGTCAGAATGTGACTTTATTTGGTAATAGGGTCATTACAGAGGTGATCGAGTTAAAATAGGTCATTTGGGTGGTCCTTAATCCAATATGACCGGTGTCCTTATAAAGGCAGGGAATCGGACCCAGGACAGATGTGCACACAGGGAGAACGCCATATGAAATGAGAGCCGAGATCGGGGGATGCATCTACAGGCCAGGGATGCCAGAGATTGCTAGTAAAGCACCAAAAGTTAGGAGAGAGGCCTGGAACAGACTCTCCCTCACAGCCCTCAGAAGGAACCTACTCCGCCTGAAACCGGAAAAGCTGGCATTTGGGCTGCCTGTCACTACCAGAACCAATAAGTAGATACAAGGATTGGACCTTTATGGGCACTTGATTCAGATGCTGGTGAGCTGAGGAAACAGCGGGTCATGTACCCTTAAAAACCATCTTAACATCTCATCTGAAGCTGACCTTTTTATAAGGAGAAGAAAGGGTAGGTAAGGAGTTGGGAAAAAGGTTAATTGGATAAGAGTTGCAGTCAGGTTGTGATTTTCCTAGTATTTATTTATCAACTGGTCAACAATTCTTCATCTGCATCACAGATGTTCCCTCCCTGGAACACAGGGGCTCAGGTACCATCTCCATGGCTTGCAGACCCCCTGGGGCACAAGGTTGAATTGCTCATCGGCCTCCTGGAGTCATGCATCACAGGTCCAGGAACCACAGCTTTCCATGTGCATTAATCACTTAACCCTATCAACTAAGACGGAAGCTAAAATCTTTAGCTCTTGAGTTCCCCTATCATGCCAACACCTTGATCTTGGACTTTTAGCCTCCAAAACTGTGAGACAATAAATTTCTGTTGTTTAAGCCACCCAGTCTGTGGTACTTCATTAAGGCAACCCTGGGACACTAAAGCAAAGGGGTTGCAGTTCTTGGTAATGACAAGGACCAGGGAGTGACCAAGGGAGTGAGTGACTTGGAAAGAGCAGAGGACAAGGTAATTGGAGGAGAAGGGGTCATGGACCTGAGAGGCCAGGTATTGAGAGGATTGTCTGGGTGGATATTGAAGTTGCCAAGAATGAGGACAGAATTAATATCAAAGGGAATGATAGTGAGGCACAAGCTAAGCCCTTCAAGATACAAGAAACTGGTAGATAAGTGGAAAAGGAGGTGGAGTGTGTGGTTTAGTCTGTTGTCTGAGGTCCGAAGCTGAAGGACTTCAGGGAAGAACTGTCTGGAAGCAGCATCGAGGAGCCCACACACCTACAGGCTGGGCGGCACGTGGGCCGAGGGAAAGAGAGCAATGCCCACTCGAGAGGGCTGCAGGGAGAGGGGCGTCCTCAGGGAGGGCCGGGAGGGCAAAGGGACCTTCAAAGAGGCTCTGTCCACGGGAGCTTGCTGATGCAGGGCCATGGGCTCTAGGTCCCAGCGAAAGGGTTTCAGGAGGTGGGAACTGAGTAGGGGACGTGCCGGGCTCTGAGGGTGGGCAGGATCATCACGCGTTGATGGGAACAGCGGCAGGACGTGGCAGCCACATTTTCCAGTTTACCTCAGTGGGACTCTTTGTGCCATGTGGGTGGAGAAGGTGGTGAACATGTGGCATGGTCACTGCAGATGGTGGAGAAGGACCAGGCTCCAGACAAGTCAAGGATTTTCAAAGGAGCCTGGAGCTCAGTGGAAGCTAAAGAGCAGCAAAGTCCAGTGGGCGGCACCAATCCCCAGGAGAGCGGGATTTTTGTGGTTGGTGTTTCTGAGGCCTGGTTCCAGGAAGAGAGAAGAAAGATTGTGGGACTGGTGCTAGGATGGGCCTTGCTGATGAAGAAGTTCAGCTGGCTGGTGAGGTCACCCACCATAGGCTCCAGCTTGAGCAATAATTAGTAATAATAGAGAGCAAACACGTGCACAGCATTTACCGCGTGCCAGGCACTGTTCTAAATGCTTATAGATATTAACTCAGTTAACCCTCGCCACACTCTTTTTAGGTAAATATTGTCATCCCCATTTTAATAGGAGAGAGTGAGCTCAGAGAGCTTAGGAAATTTACCCAATATTACAAGTTGTCTGAGAAAGGGCTGTGATTCAAACCCAGGCGGCTCAGCTCTAGAGTCCATGGAGGTGATGCCATGAGGGAATTGAAAGTGTAAGAGGGTGCAGCCATGGGGCCCCCCAAAGAAGGGTTTGTAATGGGGTCCAGAACTCAGGGTGCCCAGGAAATAATAAGAATATGGGATGTCCTCCCCGCCACAAGTCTGAGCTAGGGGACAGAACACATGGAGCAGGGCCATTGAGAGTTGTTCTGCTTAGCAACGGCTTTGCAAATAACCTCAAGAACGGTCATTTAACATACCTATAACTTTTGATCAGTTTCATAGATATGTTAAATAGCTGTGGCCATGCTTTGATCCAGGGAGATGGGAGTGAATTCCACCCAGGATGTAACTGAGAGGCAACTCCCCCTGCAGAGCCTGCGTAAGAGCTTGGAGATGATTGGCTCCATGCCACAGGGCCACGCCTGTCTGGACTTACTATGGCAGCCCAGAAAACCTGAAAAAATATGGGAATGCTAGCAGGTGTGGGAGGAGTTGGAAATGGGGATGCAGGGGAAGACAGGTGCTGGGATTTAAACCCAGGCACGGCAGCCATGACAAGAAGAACCACACGGCTTTGGGGCTCCCTTTGCCATGCAGTTGAGGAAGCCAGAAGGCAAGATGTAGCAGCAATGCAGAGCTCTCTTAGCAGTTTGGAAGAATGCAGAAGAGACGCTGCGGGAAGGAAAGGGGGGAAAGGACTCTTGCTGGTGGGCTAGGAGAAAGTGCCATGTGGTTTTGGATTAAGAACTGGAGATCCGAGTGACACCTGGAGACCCAGCTGATGGTGTTGGGAACCGAGGGAGGCCTACCAGCCGAGCACGGATTATTGGGAAGAAACGGGGGGCTACCTGAGATACGGACCTATATTTCTTTTCCTGAGGTACGGTACCCTGGACCAGGCAAAGGGGGGAAGGAAGGACTGTGTGTGTTTGTGGGTGTTTTAAGGGATTTTAGGATTTTAATGAACACATTAAAGTCTGTAGAACTTTTGAGTAAATAATTCCTTTCCTTTTTACCAATCTCTGACATGGAGAGCTATAATTCCCTGGAAGCAGGCAAGGCGAACCTAGTAGGGGGAGACCCCACAAAAAGGGGAGGGTCCATTCGGTAACATTGTGCAACCCCTTCTCCGGTGGCCAATCAAGGAAAATCATGGGAAACCGCATGCACAGTAGCTTCAAAGTAATACAACTACTTGTGCATGTGCAGTAAAAGCCCGCCAAAACTAGCCAGGAAGGTCCGCCCTATAAGAATAAAATCCCTCCAGCCCATGAGGTCAATCTCTGCTTGGAGTTGGTCTGCTCCCATGTTCTCTGCTATAAATTCTGTGTTCGGTTCAATTCTTTGTCCCAATCACCAAGAACCTGGTTACCTGTACCCACCTGCGACAAAAAGAGCAGGATGAAGTGTATGTGTATCGTGTATGTTGGGGCAGCGCGGGGGAGGGGGAGTGTTAAGAGGCAGGGCTGGAGTTGTTTTTTTTTAATTCACTTTTCTTTCTTTTTTAAAAGTATTGTATTTATTTATTTTTAGAGAGAAGGGAAAGAGAGGAAGAGAAACATTGATTGGTTGCCTCTTGCATGCCCCCAACCCGGGACCCGGCCTGCAACCCAGGCATGTGCACTGACTGGGACTCAAACCAACAACCTTCTGGTTTGCAGGCCGGTGCTCAATCCACTGAGCCACACCAGCCACGGCAGGGCTGGAGTTTTAATGCAACCAAAGTGCAGGTGAGAAGGGGAGAGAGGCCCTGGTCTGGTAACTCAGTTGGTTCAGGCGTCATCCCAAAACACCAAGGTTGCAGGTTCAATCCCTGGTCAGGACACATACAAGTATATGAGAGTCAACTAGTGAATGCATAAAAAGTGAAACAACAAATAGACGTCTCTCTCTCTCTCTGTCTCCTCTCTCTGTAAAACCAATAAATAAAAGTGTTTTGGTTTTGGTTTTGGTTTTGGTTTTTAATGCGGGAGGAGACGATGTGAGAGTTGGAAGGATGTGGGTTGCGGTCTGAGAGTAGAAGTCTAGACTTTCATATCCAATGCAGCTGGCTGAAATGAGGTGGAGGTCAAAGTCACCGGAGGTGTGACGTTCAAGGAACTCAGAGCTGTGTGGTGGAGAGTCACCCACAAGACCACTGAAGTATCCCAGAGTGGTGTGAACACGGAGCGGGAGGAAGGCTGGAGACAGGACTCTGATAATGCAGAGAGTGATTCCTGCAGGAGAGTGAGAAGGCAGGGCGGAGTCTTGGCAGACGGCAGACGGGACCCAGGGCAGCAGAAGCCATCAAAAAATCGGGTTTCTGTTGTTGACTCCTGTAGAAACCAACAGCATGGTGGAAAGCACTGGGGGCTTTTTCTAAGGCAGAAGCACTTCGAAGATTATTTAAAAATCGCAAACTTGTTTGCCTCATAATATTCTTTATGATTCTTTGTACTCAAAAGAAAATTCCTACAGAACACTTGGGAAATATATCACCAACAGGTGGTGCGGTAGCCGCAGCAACCATCCAGGGGTTTGCAGGCTTGAACTGCCACCCTGTGGTGAGAAGAGGAAACACATGGTGCCTTCCCTTCACCATTTGAGACCAACCCATGGCTCCTAGCTACCATCTCCCCTTACCCACTACATGTGTTGCACAAAGAACAGAAAATATGAACATATGCACTTGGATGGACAAACTCTTCCCTATCCATATCTTTTTCCCCTGGAACCAATCCTGCCAGTCTGGCCTCCCAGCTCGGCATGGTGGTGGGCACTGTTCCTACGTCCAGTCCCAAGGCACACAGCATTAGCAAGGAAGCAGGCACTTGGTCTGGTTTGCCTCTCCCCCTGATGCTTCTGAAGTCGGGACATTCTGCAGGGGACCTTCCTTCCCTCACAGAGCCTCCCCTCATTCCTTCATTTCCTCATGCACCCATGCTGTCCCTTTACAACAGACATTTGTGTGGCACCTAGCAGATGTGACACACGAAGCTAGATAAATACCCAGTAGTGCAAATGCTGGGTTTATGGTTAATACATGCTATTTTATAAGAAGTTACCAACGGGTGTTTTGAGTTTGTTCCACTTTATTGTACCTGGCAATGTACGAGGGATCCAGTTGCTCCACATTCTCACCAGTACTCGGTGTTATCACTGTTTAAAAAACTGTTTTAGCCGTATTAATAGGTTCATAGTGGCATTTCATTGTTGCTTTACTTTGCAGTGGCTTAATATCTAATAACGTTTAACATCTTTTCATGTGCTTATTTGCCATTTGTGTCTCTTTGGTGAAGTGTCTGTTCAAGGGGCTGACTCACTTCCATGGTCGTCTGAGTCACGGCTGCCTCCCCTGACCCCATCCTCACCTCCCAGCTTCAGATTCATATGCAAACATACTGGAATCTGCTCGGGAGTCCCTCACTGCTGTATTTTCAACCTGGCCAAAGTCAAAACTACCATTCCACTCCCAGTCTGGGCCTCCCCAGTGGAAGAAGGAACACTTAGAAGTTTTACTAAACACTGTTCTAAGTGCTTTATATATTTTAATTAACTTAATCCTCATAATAATAGCACGAGGTGGGTAGTTTCCACCTCCACTTTACACTGGGGAAAATGAGGCACAGAAAGGCTGGGTAGCCTGTTTAAGTTAGCACAGCTGGCAGGTGGCTAATAGGAACGTGCAGACTCCTGAGAGTCACCCACCCTTGATTCTGCTGCCTTCCTCACTCCCCCCCCCCCCCCCCCCCCCCCGTTCATTCGCTAACGCCTGGACATTTTACTTCCTGGATATATTACTCGATTGTCTTTACTCCTATCTTTATAATTACTGCTCTGCTTCAGACCAACTTTTCTCTTCCCTGGACAATTGTAAGTTTCTTTTTAAAAAAACTTTCTATTATAGCTCTGGCTGGTGTGGCTCAGTGGATTGAGCACAAGCCTGCAACCAAAGGGTGGCTGGTTTGATTCCCAGTCAGGGAACATGCCTGGGTTGTGGGCCAGGTCCCCATTTGGGGGTGTGAGAGAGGCAACCAATCTGTGTTTCTCTCCCTCTCTTTCTCCCTTCCCCTCTGTCTACAAATAAGTAAATAAAATCTTTAAAATTAAAAATTAAAAAATGAAGTTCTAACCAACTGAGCTATGTGGCCAGGCAGGCCCATGACGACTCTGTTACTACCAATTTCTTAATCCCTTCACCTGTTTCATCCAACCCCCCAACCCCCTCCCATCTGGCAACCATCAAAATGTTCTCTGTATCTATGAATCTGTTTCTGTTCTATTTGTTCATTCATTTTGTGTCTTAGATTCGATTGTTGATAGATACATGTTTATTGCTATTTTACTATTCTTATTTTTTAAAGATTTTATTTATTTATTTTTAGAGAGAGGGGAAGGAAGGAAGGGAGAGAGAGAGAGGGAGAGAAATATTGACTGGTTGCCTCTTGTATGTACTCTGACTGGGACCAAATCTGCAACCCAGGCACGTGCCCAGGAACTGAACTGGTGACCTTCCACTTCGCAGGATGACACCCAGCCAACTGAGCCACACCAGTCAGGGCTATTCATATTTTTAATCTTTCTTTTCTTTTCTCTTTCTTCTTAAAGAAGACCCTTTAACATTTCATATAATACTGGTTTGGTGGACTCCTTTAGCCTTTTATTGTCTGGGAAGCTCTTCATATATCCTTTGATTCTAAGTGATAGCTTTGCTGGGTAGAGTAATCTTGGTTGTAGGTCTTTGCTTTTCATCACTTTGAATATTTCTTACCAATCCCTTCTGGCCTGCAAAGTTTCTGTTGAGAAATCAGCTGACAGTCTTACAAGAGCTCCTTTGCAAGTAACTAACTGCTTTTCTCTTGCTGTTTTTAAGGTTCTCTTTGTCTTTAACCTTTGACGTTTAAATTATTATGTATCTGTTTGTAAGATTTTATTTATTTTTAGAGAGAGGGGAAGGGAGGGAGAAAGAGGGGGAGAGAAGCATCAGTGTGTGAGAGAAACATTGACCAGTTGCCTCTCGCACAACCCCAAATGGGGGCTTGGCCTGCAGCCCAGGCATGTGCCCTGACTAGGAATAGACCTTTCAGTTTGAGGGATGACGCCCAACCCACTGAGCCACACCAGCCAGAGCATCTTTTTTATTTATTTGTTTAATTTTCACTCACAGATATGTTTATTGATTTTGGAGAGAGGAAGGGAGACAGAAACATTGATGTGAGAAAGAAATATTGATAGGTTGCCTCCCATACATGTCCCAACTGAGGATTGAACCTGCAACCTAGGTATGTGCCTTGACTGGAAATCAAACCCTCAACCGTTTGATGTACAGGAGGACAATCCAACTAACTAAGCCACCCAACCAGGACAATTATGGTGTGTCTTAGTGTGGGCCTCTTTGGGATCATCTTTGGGACTTGATGCACTTCCTGGACTTGTATGTCTATTTTCTTCACCAGGTTAGGAAAGTTTTCTGTCATTATTTTTTAAAATAGGTTTTCAATTTCTTGCTCTCTCCTCCTCATGGCATCCCCATTATGCAAATGTTGGTATCCTTAAAGTTGTCCCAGAGGCTCCTTACACTATACTCAATTTTTAAATTCTTTTTTTCTTTTTGCTGTTCTGATTGGGTGTTTTTGCTTCCTTATATTCCAAATCACTGTTTTCATTCTCAGTTTCATCTACTGTACTGTGGATTCCCTGTCAATTATTCTTCATTTCAGTTAGTGTATCCTTCATTTCTGGCTGGTTCTTTTTATGGTTTTCATGTCCTTTTTTATACCACTGAAGTTCTCTCTAAAGAACTTCTGAGATTCTCTGAACTTCTCTGAAGTTTAACTGCTCTTCCCCTAGGTTCACTAAGCATACTTAGAACCAGGGTTTTGAATTTTGCATCTAGAGTGCTTGTCTCCATTTTGGAGTTTTTTAGAGTTTTGTTCTGTTCTTTTACTTGGGATATATTTTTTTGTCTCCTCATTTTGACAGCCTCCCTGTGTTTGTTTCTATGTATTAGGTAGAGCTGCTGTATCTCTTGGTCTTGGTAGAGTGGCCTAATGTAGTAGGTGTCCTGTAGGGTGCAGTGGCTCAGGCTCCCCTGTCACCCAAGCTGGGCTTTCCAGGTGTGACCCCCCCCCGTGTATGCTGTGTACACCTTCCTGTTGTAGTTGAGCCTGAATTGCTGTTGGCATGTCAATGGGACAATTAACTCTAAGGCCCATCACTTGCAAGGATTGGCTGCCACCACCATGATCAGCTGTGCTGGCACCCCCCTCAGCACAGGGCTTACTTCAGTGGGGCTCTGGTGCCTGCTGAGTTCACCTCTTGAGTGTCACTTGTGGAAGTGGTTGGGTGGCACTTTGACATGGTCTGAAGCTATCCACTGGGTGCCCTGGCTCTGGGGCCTCACAAGAAGTGCAGGCCAAAGCCAGCCACTGCCTGTGTTCTGCCCATGGCCACCCGGAATGAGCGACAAAGTGAACTACAAATGGCTGGTACTTGTGCTGGGCTTGGAGGTGCCCAGGAGACACCAAGCTATGAACCAAGGCTTGCTGCTGATAGTGCTGGGTCTGGGGCCATTTAGTAAGAGGTACGGGGCACACCAAGGCAGATGCTGCTTGCTTGAGAGATTTTTAGGAAAGTCTGAAGTGTGAGCGCAGACATGTCATTCATACGGAAAAGCCACTGGAAACAACTTGGGTGAGCCCTGAAAGTTGGTGAGGCAAGGCCTTGGGGAATCACCAGGATGGGGCAAACAATGTGAGTCAGGTTGATGGAGACTGAGATAGGGGGCCCACCTGCTGGCTCTGTGAGGGAAGGGCTCAGAAAAGGAACAATGGCTTCTACCAGCACTTCTGTCTGGGAGAAAGCTGCCCCTCCAGTTCTCGCCTTAATGCCAGACACTTAGTTCCTCCCCAAATGTCCCTGGTGCCTTTCAAGCTGCTGCCCCAGCACTGGAGCTCAGACGGAGTGAGTCCAAGTAAGTCTGTGCATGGGCCCTTTAAGAGGAACTGCCTTAGATTCCAGCAGTTCTCTGTCTCACTCAGCCACAGTCCCCACAGGTTTTCACATTCAGAAGTTATGGGGACTTGTCTTCCTGGCACTGGAACCCTGGGCTGGGAGGCCTGGTGTGGTGTGAGGCTGGACCTCTGGCTCCTCAGGACAATGACTATGTCCACTGCCAAGCTATAATCAATATAACTCATGACCATTCATTTCATCTGTACCTGCCACTCTTTTTTTATCCTTACCTGTGGACATGCTTAGAGAGAGAGCAAGGGAGGGAGGGAGGGAGAGAGGAAGAGAAACATCAGTGTGAGAGAGAAACATAAATCAGTTGCCTCTCGCGTGTGTCCTGACTCGGCACCAAACCCACAACCCAGGCCTGTGCCATGACTGTGAGTCAAACCCATAACCTTTTGGTTTATGGGCCAATGCTCCAACCAACTGAGCCACACTTGCCACACCTTTACCCCCCCACTCTTTGCAGCCACCCAGCTGCATTATTTTGAAACAAATCTCAGCATATTAATGCATCTATAAATAATTCAGTATGTATCTCTAAAAGACAACTTTTATTATTATTTTTTAAATCCTCACCCAAGGACTTTTTTTTCATTGCTTTTGGAGAGAGTAAGGGAGTAAAAGTAAGAGAGTAAGAGAGAAAAAATATATCGATATGAGAGAAACGTGGATCAGTTGGCTTCTTGTATGCACCCCAACTGGAGATCAAACCCACAAACTGGGTAAGTGCCCTGACCAGGAATTGAACCAGCGACCCTTTGGTCTACGGGATCATGATTCTCCAACCAACTGATCCACACCAGCCAGGACTCTAAAAGATAACTTCTAAAGAACGTAACCAAGATAACATTATTAACATTATGCATTAGCCATATTTCTTTAAATCAACTCTCTAGTCAGTGTTTGTATTAGGTATCTATTGCTGTGTAACTTAGTGGTTTAAGAAAACAATGAACATGTATTGTGGCTCACTCAGTTTCCATGGGCCAGGAAATTGGGAGCATTTTAGCTAGGCTGTCCTGCTCAGTGTCTTGAGACTGCAGTCACCTGAAAGCTTGATCTGCTTTCCAGGTGGCTCATTTTACACTGGCTGGCAAGTCCACGCTGACTTTTGGGGAGTGGGAGCCTCAGGTCCTCTCCACAAGCACTCTCCACAGGGCATCTGAAGGGTTTCAGAGCCTGTGCCTGGTTTCCCCTAGAGCAAGTGAACCAAGAAGCCAAGGAGGAAGCCGCAATGCCCTTTTCATGACTGACCTGGCTTCGTAA
Organism: Desmodus rotundus; assembly: GCF_022682495.2. Taxonomy (NCBI): domain Eukaryota; kingdom Metazoa; phylum Chordata; class Mammalia; order Chiroptera; family Phyllostomidae; genus Desmodus; species Desmodus rotundus. Next base: position 154,047,810 of record NC_071389.1, read on the forward strand.
GTCACACAGTATTTCCTCAGTCCCACACGCCAGCCTGCTTCACGGTGAGAGGGTGTGAATGCCAGGAGGCCCGATCCTTCGGGGCCTATGCTGGAGAATGGTTACCACAGATTCCAATGGCTCCAGATCTCTCGCTTTCTCTTTCCAGTTTATTTGAATCAGGATCCAAAAAAGGTCTGCATTTTGTTGATATGGCTCCCTCCTGAGTCCAAAACTCTGGATTCCCTTCCCTGTTTTGATTTTGTTATTTCTTTGTCCCTCCCTCCAACTTTTTTTTTTTTTTTAAGAAATCAAGTTGTCCTTAAAGTTTTACTGGATTTCACTGTTTGCATCCCCGTGATGTGATTTAACATTGTCCTTCAGTCCCTGTCCTTCCCGTAAACTGGTCCTTAGATCTGTAACTTAAAACGCCACCTGTGGTGTTAACTTCCATCGGGAGGCACGTGTCCGGTTGCCTGTTACTGTGATGCTGGCGGCTACTGAGGATCATGGCCTACCTTCATGATGTCATCCGAGGTTCACAAAATAGTTTCATCTGTCAGTTGCACTATTTTTACAGAAAGAAACTCACTTTCTGACTACCCTGAAGTACAGTTAATACAGAAAAGAAAGGCTAAATGCTTATTTCCCTTTATTAACAAATATTCAGAAGTGACTGGTTTATAGCATCTGCCAGAGGTGACCACTAAGATATTTTAAAAATATCATCATGAATTTAAAAATATTTGATTTCAATCCATTGCACTTAGAATTCTTATCAGTGCTGAAACAATCCCATTGCTAACCAGTGGGAGCCTCTCTAGGTCAGCTCTGAGTCCTTGTGGATCAAACTAGTCAGCTCTGATAGCTTCTTTCTGGAGTAAGAGGTTCCAGGTTCATCTTGTACATTTCCTGTGGCGACCTTTAAGCACCATTTATCCACAGAGCTCCTGTTCCTTTTAGTGGGTAATGAGACCATAATTTGGGCATTAAGAGTATAACTGCCTTTCAACTGGCTTTCCCAGGTTTTTCTCGTCACCTGAAATGTGAAGCGCAAATCTGGCCACTCCCTTGCCCAGTGCCCTTCAGTGTGGTTTCCCTCAGACAAAGCCAGCACTGTAGCATGAACACAGGTTCAGCTTGTTTTATTGAGCCTCACAGAAGCTGTATGTTGTTTTTTTTAAACATCAATTTGAAGGCAAGACCCTCCATCAGCAAGATTACAACTCACTTTATTGTGATACTTGCTTTATTGTGGTCATCTGGGAAAAAACCCTGTGTCCCCGACTGTGCCAGGTCCTCAGCTCACCGCTCCCTTCCATTTCCTACACGTCTTCTCAAACTTGACAACCCAACAAAACCGTTTTTTGCCATGCCAGCACCCTCTGAACCATGCTGCTGTGCCTTTTCTCATACTGATTCTTTGACCTGGAAATACCTGTTCATCTGTTTCGGTTTGACTCAGTTTTTGAGACTGAGCCCTACTTAGCTCAGCCGTCATCTCCAAAACTCTTGCCCCTGAAACACCAGATCAGCCTCAATGTCTTGCACTGTTCTCATGGCCCACTACGCTCACCCATGTAAGCGTGTAACACCTTCCTGTAGCTCTCCTGCCCTCGGCTGTGAGTAACTAAGGTTCCTGTCTTTATCCCCAGCGTGGAGATGCCCCATCTGACAACCTGCTTAGGCAGGACTCTCTTTACCCAACACAAGAGGTCCTTCCCCTTGGACACCAATGCTTCTTCACTCTAGCTCAGGCCTGCAGGTCCGCTCGACCAGGAGAGTTTTGTTAACCCCTTCTGCTTAATTTGCAACTGGTGGGCTTGTTGGGGAAAATACTAAAAGGTTGCAGATTGGTGGTGGGGAGATTTTGCCCAAACCACCTCACACTTCCCTCTCCACCCTGGCCGGAACTGGAAGCCAGAATGAACGGCAAGATGGCACCCACCTCAGCGTTGCCCGAGTGACGAGGTGGGGCTTGAGACAGGGTGCCTGGGTTCTTTCCAGACAGGCAGCTGCTGCTGCCTGCTGGCGTGACTCCGGACGCTACTGATCCTATGTAGTAAATACCACTTTCTTAGGCTGCTGGGAATATTAAAACTTGTAAAGCGCTTGTGTAGTGCCCGATATGTTGAGTACTGAGCTGCACCTTTGTGTCTTATCCCTCACCGCAAATAGAAGGCAGTATGAGGATAAAATTGGGTTTTAAAGAACCTGATACTGACGTTCTTCAGGCAGCAGGAGAGAAGTGAGAAAAGATGCTTTAGGCACACTTTCTAAGTTGGGGAAAGTGGTGATTCTTAGCTGGGACGGGGGGTATGCGGAGGGCAAAGAGGTTCATCAGCTGGAAGTAACCTAGGCGAACCGGTCAGGTAACAGGTAACAGTCAAACCCTAACAGGAAGCTCTGTGCCCACAATGAACATGACAGTGGAGGGCAATCCTGCCCGAACGGAAGAGCCAGGCTGCCATCCAAACTCTGGTTTGTAATCTCACACGTAAACAAGGATGCTCCTCACAGATGACCCCTACCACCTAGAATAGAGCCTGGCCACAGCGGTGACCCAGAGCACTCACCAAATGAGTGGATTACACCTTTTTTCCATAATGCACCCCTAAATTCCAGGGCCTGCCTATACACCGCAACCAAGTACACGTGCGGTTACAAGCCACCTACGACACAGGCTGGGAAGGGAAGACCACCAGAAGGCGGCCAGGCTACGTATCGGGCAGAAAACAATCCCAACCTGTCTGGCAAGCTGGGGCTACAGAATGAGTACCTAGTGGGGTGCCTGCTTCTTTCTACTCACACCCAGAGCAAAGAATCTCGACCCACTCAGCTCCCGTTACGAAGGCCCTCAAGCCCCACCATGTTTGGCTACAGGCTTGAATTTAAAATTCATTACCACCAGGAAAGGTTAGGGAACTTTCTTTATTTGTAATTTTTTTTTTTACAAATTAAGACTATGTAGATTTCATATATTTCTGATCAAAAACACCTCTGTCTTCACAGTATGTTAGAGAACGCAGCCTGAGCTGAAAAGCAAGGAACTAGAAAAGAAAGTGATAATTAACAGTGATTACTGTTTTAAAAACCTGTTAGACATTTTCTTTAAAAGTAGTTTTTTTATATCTCATCATTCTTGGCACTGTTTCTAAAGAAAAACTCCTTTAACCCAAGCAAAAAAAGCACAAGAGGTGGAGTTTGGCTTCAAGAGATGTAACTTGGATTCATAGGCCTAGCAAAGAATCAACAAATTTATGGAGTTGCTATGGGGGGGTTAATGGGAAGGAAGTCCTAGTAAGTTTTCAAGTCAGAAGCTGGAAGCAGCAGCTCAGAGGGCAGCATCCTCTGTGGAAGCACGTCGTTCTGGGTGGCACGCCACTCCAGAACCACCACCTGGGAAGCAATCTTCCCATGGGACAGTGTACCGCAAATGAGTAGTCACTGGGTCAAATTGTGTGCTGGGTGCAAACAGGCAGAGCCGAAACTGGGTAAGACTGTTCCATGGGCAGTAAGCTTTCCACGCTCAGTGCCCCTTTCACTGCAGCCCTGTGAGTAGCCAGAGCCTCACGAGCTCCCGAAGGCCACCCATCTGTGCCAGATGACTGTGCAGCCCAGGGGAGCTGGTGGTCCCCACCAGCACTGCCCTCCCTCCATTTGCAACCACAAAGCTGCAGGGAATTCTCTATCTAGCAGGCTTGGTCACTTGGGCCCTGCCAGGAATGTTGCAGAATTATAGAAAACAGGTGTAGAGCCAAAACTAAAATGCATGTGTAAAATAAATGCGTATCTACTGCCCCAAGCTTCTGGCTTGACAACTATTATCAGGAGAGACATTACCAGATGGGAAGTAACAAAAATGCATCAAAGGACTGGTGTGAATGCTACCTCCCAAGCCATCACAGCCACATTCCGTTGATCCGAACAAAGAACCACTCAGGAGAGATTTTTGTCCCAACAAGTTTGTCTGGCAGGGTTCCTCACAATTACCTGCCGAGGCTCAGCCATTCTCTTCCCCTGATCTTTCTCTCCTGGGATCGTTAGTCACAGCCACCTGGTATGGGCCACTCAGTAACTAACGTGATAACCAAAAAAAAAAATAAAGACCAGGGGAAATTTGGGAATTCTAGGCTCTACCTTGCCATGCATCGTCAGCCTTTTTTTTAAGTGCCGATAAGAATTCATCTTCCCTTTGGGCTGAAACACTCCCACCCCAGGGATGGAAGGCAGGCAGATTCCCTGAGGGTCAGACATGAGATTGGACAGAGTGGGCAAGAGAACACATACAAATCCACATTCCTTTTTTGACGGCATGGCAGAAAGCGTGTTTGCCAGACTAGCAGCAACTCGGGCAGCTCAGAAGCAGCAAAGCATCCACCAGAAGAGGCTCTTCATTTTCTTTGTTTAGGGGTTGACAGCTCAGATATACCGAGTAAGAACAGGACCAGCAAACTTCTTTCCAAACGAACACACACTGCCCATGCCGCAGGAACTGTGCACCCACCAAAGAGTGCCGAGGAAGGAAGGGCCGAGCTGCCTCCACCCAGCAGTTCGGGTCCACTTGGTACAGCTCAGTCAGAAAGCAGCGTCCTGCAGTCATCTCCCTGTACGGTTTCACTGCTCATCACGATGGGCCGGCCGCCTAAGTGGAGGACGAAGCGAGGGATGGGGATGACAGAAAAGGAAGTAGGGAAGAACCCCAGGAATACGAAGCCAAACTCCAAACTATGTTCTGCTAATCAGTTTTTTGATCAAAAAATTCAAAATAGAGAAAACCACAAAGTACAAAAGCTTTTCTGATGCTTTTCATTATCAGAGATCACACCACATGTAATGTGTGCAGAGAGAAAATGAGGGGGTGGAGGAGAGGAAGCCAAACTGGGAAAAAGGCTGGATGGTCATTTTACTTCTTCTCTTTCTTCTGGTCCTGGAAATGGAGAAAAATAACCCAATTAATTTTTGGCATCAGACATTCAACTGAAACTCAAGTGAGCCAACACCTGGTTGCCTTTCATTAGGGACCGGAAGGGATCAGGACAATAAAAGGGAGTGAGAAACGCTCCTCTAGTGCAGCAGGCACTGAATCTTAACCATCTCCCGCGGGTGGCCCCCCTAGTTGCTGACAGACTTGAGAATAAACCTCAAGCAGCTGTTCCCACTCCCACTCCAAGAGCACCTATGTGGGCTGCCTGACCACTCTTGGCTACTCACAACCACTGCAGCTCAGATCCCAGCCACTGAAGGCTTCTGTCTGGCAGCCTACCCTAGAAGAACTAAACGAAAGGTCAAGACCAACGCCAAGACCACTAACTTTCCGTCAGGCCTCAGAAGGAAGCATAACTGCGCATAAACCCACATTCAGAAACATTCTAGCCTAGGGGGATTCTTCAGTCAATCTGAGGTGGAAGCCCAGCATATCTAACAAGTGCAGGTTGAGTTGCTTTCACTGAAACTGGGACACCTGTTTGGTGCTCAGTCCAATTGTGGCACAGACCAGAGAGCCACCACACCCACCTAGTCACCTGTCTCTACCACCACTGCATTGAGTCTTGCTCCACAGTAAGGACTGTAAGAAAAGCTGGTGGGTTCACCTGCTCCCCTGCTGCGGAGTGGACTAAGTGTGACACTCACCAACCACACATACAGAAGGCTTCTCTGGGAAAAAAATTAAGACCAACAAATGGACCCTGGCTGGTGTGGCTCAGTGGACTGAGTGCTGGCCTGTGAACCAAAGGGTCACTGGTTCGATTCCCAGTCAGGGCACATGCCTGGTTGCGGGCCAGGTCCCCAGTAGGGGGTGCTCAAGAGGCAACCACACACTGATGTTTCTCTTTCTCCCTCCCATCCCCTCTCTAAAAATAAATAAAATCTTAAAAAAGAAAAAGCCCAAAAGATGGATAAATTGGTCTACTTCTGAAATATATTTACAAAAACTTGTTGCCAATATTATACAAATCTAGAATATCCTTTTCTGAATCTAAGTATCTTTAGAGCCCTTAAATTCTTCATATAGCAGACTGCTGCCCCTGAAGTCTTTTCCCTTTGATACTAATCTTCTAGATTATTTTTTTTAAAAAAAGGGCTGTTGTTACTTGTTCCTTTTTCTCCATCAGCTAAAGACCTCTGGTTCCTGCTTGTTACTCAATGCCTCACATAACCTTGCACTACACAACATGTAGCGAGTTCTCAGATTTGAAGTATACACAGACGTTGAGTTCAGCAGCCATTTCCCCATCTCTGGGCAGTGGGCTGACTAACCTTCTCATTCAAAGCCAGGATCATCATGAGTTTTCTGAAGAGAGTAACGAAGTCCAAGAAGAGGTCAATGCAGTGCCTGAAAGACAACCAGATTACAGACTGCCCTTCCTACTTTCCTTCGCACAGAGATGCAAACCATAAAGCTCCCAGCCCATGAATGGGCTTCACCAACACTCCACCACCAACTAAGGAAGTAAAATTGTGTCGGAAATCCCTTCAACTCAATGACACCATGTATTGGGTTGGCCAAAAACTCCGTTATTTTTTTCCATAAAAATAAAAGACACATTTTTCATTTTCACCAATAACTTTATTGATTTGGATATTTTGAGTATGTCAGCTATCTCCCGCTATTGGCATCTAGTGAGTAGATGCTGGGGTGCTGCAAAACATCTTCCAATGCATAAGACAGCCCCGCAGCAAAGAATTATTTGGCCAAAATGTGAATAGTACCAAGAAACTTTGCAAACCACTTGTGACATGTTCGATCAGTCACAGCACCTCTCCATACACTGCACAAATATTTCTTCGCATTTCAGTTGCATTTTTACCTTTCTTGAAATAATAAAGCATAATACACCGGAAATGTTGCATATTTGCTTCCATCTTCAATATTCAGTATTAGAACAGCTGCACAAAAATTCACCAATTTTGATTTTTTTTATGCATGCTGACATGACAGCTATCACAATACCATCTAACAAAATTGTTTTGAATGAAAAGACCACTAAGCACCACTAGAGTCATCGTACAGAAAAAACTAAACGAACTTTTTGGCCAACCCAACAGCATACAGAAAAGAGAAACTGGGCTTTAGACTCTGAAGAGGCCCAACTCTGAACCCTTCCTGACCTATCTCTACCACTAACTTTGAGAGAATTTCAACATGAAAAAATACATACATTAAAAAAATTATATCTTCTCATTGTTAAAGAGTTAAAGAATAGAAAGGTATAAAGAATAAAAGGTATAAAAGGTGAAAAGTCCTTTTCCTTCTCCTTTGCCTATAGGTAACCGTTATGAAAAATATGGATACCATATTTTGCTGTGTATAATACACACTTTATTGCCCAAATTCTTGAGGGAAAATAAGGATGCACATTATACATGGGTAGTACCTAAAATACTTTGTATCTGTCCTTGTGTTTTGTAATTATTTGTTACGTAAAATTTCTTGTACCATAACATGTCCAAAAATAAATGCTACAATCCCTTTATAATACAAAAGCCAAGTATCTAAATATAAATAAATAAATAAATAATTGAATTTAAAAATTAAAACATTTTTTCCTGAAAGTTTGGGCCAAAAACAGGGGTGCACATTATACATGGCAAAATATGGTATTTAAATACATATTAGTAGTTCCATTTTTAAAATCTAGTGTTTTTCGCCCTGGCTGGTGTAGCTCAGTGGATTGAGTGCAGCCTACAAACTGAAGGGTCACCGGTCAGACTCCCAGCCAGGGCACGTGCCTGGATTGCGGGCCAGGCCCCCGGCTGGGGTGTGAGAGGCAACCATGAATGTGCCATGAATTTCTGGCACATCAGTGTTTCTCTCCCTATCTTTCTCCCCCCATTATCCTCTATAAATAAATAAATAAAATCGGTTTTTTAAAAAAACTTGTTTTTCAGGAATTGAGAGAAACTATGCTATGTGGTGCTTAGTTCCAAAACCATGGGTATCCTCCCACACCCCCAACCCCGAAGCCTGAACACGTTAAGTTCAGCTAGTGCTACCTGAGCTACTCTCATCCCTACCAACGTGGACAGAAAGGTGGGCCAGGCAACGGCCTGGCCCTAGGATTAAGGAAAGAACTGCAGAATGGAGTAGTAAGCCTCACTCTTCATGCTTGCTGAAGGCCAGTTTGCACACTCACCAGATATAGTCCTTATCTCCATTTTCAGCCTTTTCAATAATGAGTTGAGTATCAAAAAGGACAAAGCCACACATGACCAGCAGCCCCAAGTACAGGTTTGCCTAACAAAAGAATGAGATGGGATTACCGTGTGGTGCACAGCGTAGAGAAAACAGCCACACTTCTTCTGGCTCTCGGCCACTTGGAGTACATCAGATGGCAACCCCACTGACGCTAACATTCACGGGAACCAAAGCCTATGGTGACGACCACCTTACCTCTCTCAGCACAATTCTGCACCGATTTTTTTTTTTTGGGGGGGGGTGTTACTGGAAGAGATTCAATAATTTTAACAAGGAACTGCTGCTGGACTGGCCTTAGAAAAATGTTCTCTGGGCAAACCATCTTCTCACTTTTACCCACAAAAGGCTCCACCCTAGGAGGATTAGCGGGTAGGCTTCAAGAGCGCTGCCCAGCAAAGGTGAGCATTCTGGAGGATTCTTGGCCCATCTTGCTTCAGGACAATTGCATGCGCAGGCTCACCTGGAGAAGCCAAATGGATCCAAAGAACAGGTTCCCGAGGGAAGACAAAAGCATCAGGCTCATGGCTGACATCAAGGTACCTGTAACAGGTGACAAAAAGCCATCTTGAGAGAAGCTAAAGTAAAGTAAAACAACCCTGCCACAGCCATTCCTTGTGTTGCTCCCAAAAGGAAGGCTTTCTACTCCAACCCCAGAGCCACAAGCAGTTGGGGTGAGAGGGAACAGTCCTAGTGAGAATCCTGGCTAGGGTGCGGACCCTCTCCGGGTTTTCCAGTCCACACTTACCTCCCAAAAAGAGGTAAGTGCGGCGCCGGGCATAGAGTGCACTGAGGGTGAAGCAGGTGAAGATCATCGCTGTGCCTATGAAGGCAGTGGGGAGGATGCTGTTAAGGAAAAAAACGTTAGACTGAGGGCTACTGGAATACACTCTATGTTTAGAAGGTATATTCCTAAAGGTAGAGAGACTTAAGACACTCCTGAAATAGTTACCTGGGGTTGATGTCAATGCACAACTCCAGAGCAGGGCCCAGGCCAACTCCTGGAAAACAAAAGCCCCAGAACACGTTACTATCATCAAATCTTGAAGAGAACCCTCATCCAAAAGTGGGTCACTAATAGCATAGGCATGCTCTTGCTCCTAAAAAAACAAAACATGTGGACTAAAGTAAGTAAATCCCCCCCTCCATTCTCCTTGTTTTCAACAAAACTTCAACTAAGTTAATTTACTTATACGGAGCTGCAAAACTGTCCTTTCAGCTGAAAATCACTGATGACCCCTAGAAGGAACCGAGATTAGGACAAACGACATAGGCATGTCAAACAGTTTGAGCTAAATCACTACTCTGAGGAGGAGTGCTGTAGCGTGGGCCAGACCAGGAATCACAGGATTAAGAGTACAGCAGAGCCTTGTGGCCCCAATCTCACAGGCACGCAGGGCTGACTCTGCAGCAAAAACAAAAGCCAGACCAGTTCTGCAAGTGGTCAAGTGCCAACGGGAGGCCACACCGGCAGCCTGTTCCAGCTCCCGCATTTCCTCTACTCTGGTTACTCTCCTTTCTCCTTTGGACTCCACCCTGTAATGCCTTCAAACACTGGTGTTTCCTGATCTAAAAAATCTTCATCTCTAAATCCCCACCGTTCTTCAATCTCTCCAACATAGTATAGATTAGACTCACTCAGATTAAGCTGTACTAACTCAAACGTTGCTTTACAAGTATTTGTATTGTGTAGCTTTAGTCTGGTTTCCCTTAATGATACTTCTGGAAGTGCTTTTTTTAAAAAAAAACCTTTATTTTTACTGTTGACACTATTACAGATGCCCTCATATTCTCCCCACCGTTTCCCCTTCCACTGGCCCCAGCCTCCCTTCCCACCGGCCATCGCCACACTGTTGCCGTGTGTATGTATCACGCATAAATGTTTTTTCTGCTCATCGCCTCACCTTCCTTCACCCAGCTCCCTCTCCCCGAGAGCTGTCGATCTGTTCCATGTATCCATATCTGTTTTTATTTTGTTCATTGGATTCCACATATAAGTGAGATCATATAGTATTCACCTTTCTCTGACTGGCTTATTTCACTTAGCAGAATAATCTGCAGGTCCACCTATGCTGTCACAAAAGGTTAAGATCTCCTTTTTTCTGGACACACAGTATTCCATTGTGTACATGTACCACAGCTTTTTTTTTTACCTATTCACCTACTGATGGGCACTTTGGCTGTTTCTGGATCTGGGATACTACAGACACTGTTGTAGAAGTGCTGTGCTTTTCATTCTTTTCTTGACGATCAGCAAAAGGCCCTGTGCGATGCATTTCAGTGTATGGCTTTAATTAATTGCCTGTAGGGTTCAGAACGGATGGGGGCTTCTACGATAGTTGCCAGTGGGAATCCAAGTAAGTCAGGTTCTTAGGCCTTGTTTAGTCCCGTGTCTACCAGTAACAAGTTATGCTACCTAAGCTCTTAAACCTCATTCATTCAAGCACACAAATGCTTATTTTTGGATACAAAAGTAATCACCCATCACAAAGAGCTTATCTTCTTTGTGGGAAAGCACGATGCATCTACACGAAATAAGAAAGCAGTACAAGGCAAAATACATTCAAATATAAAGTTGGATAAGTGTACCAGTTGGGGTAAATCACAGTAAACACAAATCTCAGAACCTACTCTGAAGTGATACTAAAAAAAATACAGTCTCCACCCCACCCCCCAAAATTAGACCGATCCCTTAACACACCTGTAAGGAAAGCAAATCCAACAAGAAGCCCCAGTCTCTTCTGCTCGGTCTCGCGGCTGTGAGGTGTGGCCATCAGCCAGATCATCAATCCCAGGGAGCCCAGGGCAGACAGCAGGCCAGCCTGTCAGATCCAGAATCAGAACGTCATCTAACTGCCTAGTATTTGTATCTAACCTGGAGGCAGTGGAAAAGGCAGTGTGGGCTGAAGAAAGAAGCCAGAAGCCTTGAATGGCAGGGTCAGGGCCATGGTGGATACCGGAGGCTGTACTGGCCTGGGCAGTCCGTGAACCACAACTACCCTAGTCAAACTATGGGTCTTGCCCAAGAAACAGCAAAAAATGAACCACAGGGACAAGTGCTGAAAATACGTTCCAACCTGTAGAACAAGTAGAAATGACCCCTTTTTAATCACTTTTAAATATACGCAAATACATATACATAAACAGAGAAAAAAGACCGAGAGAGGTGCTAGGGACGAAATGGTCATGTCCCCCATCCCAAATTCATGTTTAAATCCTACCTCCCAATATGATGGTATTCAGAGGTAGGGTCTTTGGAAGGTGATTAGGTCATAAGGGTGGAGCCTTCAGGAAGGGGATCAGTGCCCTTTTATCTTATAGAAAGGGAACCCTGAGAGCTCCTTTGTCCCTTCCACCATGGGAAGATACAGCAAGAAAACGGCTATTTACGAAACAGGAAGTGGACGCTCACCACACAACAAATCTGGTGCTTTGATCTTGGACTTCCTAGCTTCTAAAACTATAAGAACAGTTTGTTGTTACCCTGACCGGTGTGGCTCAGTTGGTTGGGCATCATTCCACAAAGCAAAAGGTTGTGTGTTCAATTCCCAGCCAGGGCACATGCCTGGGCTGTGGGTTCAGTTCCTGGTTGGGATGTGTATAAGAGGCACCTTATCGATGTTTCTCTCCCTCTCTTTGTCCCTCCCTTCCCCTCTCTCTAAAATATAAGTAATAGTATCTTTAAAAAAAAATAACAACTCTTTGTTATTTAAGCCAGTGGTCCCGAACCTTTTGGGCACCAGGGACCAGTTTCCTGGAAGACAGGGGTGGGGGGGAGTTCAGGTGAACCACTGTGGATTGAGGGGGTGGCAGGGTGACAGAAGGCAAAACTAGGCGAGCCTGGGGGTTGGGGACCATTGGTTTATGCCACCCAGTCTATGATATTCTGTTATAGCAGCCTGAAAGGACTGAGACAGAGGGTTATTATCAAAACACATGTAGTTATTTCTGGGTAATAGGATTACAGTTTTATATTTACTTATCATTAGTCTGTTATCTGAATCTTTATAATGAACATGCCTCAGTTTTGTAAGAAAAAAAAAGTCTTTTCTTATAAATCAAGTGGGAAAAAGCTATAGGCATTTATAAAGAAAGAAACCCTTCAGAACATACAGACACAAAAGTTCCTTCCATCCTTTAAAGATATACAGTCCATTCTCATGGGACATCAGTGATTAGGTTCTCGTGAACCCCTGGTCACAACATTTTCATCAACTGATCAATACATAACCTTTGATACATATTGTCGATTCATTACCAATGAGCTCGCAACCACGGCGCTGTAACTCAGGCCAGAACAAAGTTTACTGACACACATTCTCTCCGTAAGGCTCGTCAGCCTCACAATTAGGAACACTAACAACACTTGGGCACTCTGCTTGGAGCCATTTTAAACAGTAAAATTATCAATAAAAATGCAAAAAATGCAGCACTAAATGGACCGTAAAAAGCACTACTGTTTACAGCATGAGAGCTTGAAATACGGTGTGTGCTGCCTTGTTCAACCTCAGCTGGACACGCGTGTGATGGGCAACTCGCATCTGTCTGCTGCTCTGGGCACAACTGTGAATGCCTGCAAAAGTACTGATCTCGGAGTTACAAACCGATTTTAGCAAGTAGGCATATTCACAAATACAAAACCCATAAATAATGAGGACGACTTTATTTTACACTACTTAAAAGGGCCACTCTTGCCTATAAGGTAGAGTATGTTTTAATCTAAATTCAAGGGATCGCCCTGGCTGGTTGTGGCTCAGTGGATCGAGTGCCAGACTGCGAAGCAACAGGTCACCAGTTCCATTCCCAGTCAGGGCACGTGCCTGGGCTGTGGGCCGGGTCCCCAGCTAGGGGTGTGTGAGAGGCAACTGATCCGACCAGTGTCTCTCTCTCAACACATTGATGTTTCTCTCCCTCTCTCTAAAAGTAAGTGAGTAAAGTCTTAAGTTCATGGGATCGAAGTCCTATCCTTTGAGTTATCTAGAGTAATTCTTCACACAATCCCTGAAAGGAAATGCCTGAGCACAGGACAGTTCTCCACAGCGCCAGTGCCAACCTGGGCACACCTTTGTACTTACACTAAAAAGGACACTCTACTAGGGACCAGTCTTGGCGAGTGACAACTTCAAACTTACTGATTACCAACTGTCCCCTTCTATTCCTGCTGACCAAACCCAAACTCTCCCTCCACACAGGAAATTGAGTTATCAAAGGGGTTTTCACTCAAACGTGCTGATGTAAGTGTATCAGAGAACCAAACGAGTCCTGAAAGGCCTCAACCCTGCCCCTCCTGATAATTAATCACACAACCAATGTTTTGTATCCATGGGCTCCACAGTCATTCACACAAAAAAGAGAAGCAGGAGGAAAGATAAAAAGGCTACTGTGGAGAACACCAGCACGCTCAGTGGGCGGGGGTCTTGCACACTAGCGACACATCCTTCAGTGTCAGGGTTAAGAACTCCAAAGCTGAACATTTCAGCACTGCGAGAGGGCAGAGTCACCAGAAAATTGAAATGGCTCTACATGTCCTCAATATTTACTGGCTGGCTTTGGCTGAGTTCAGACGCCAAACTTCTGAAAAGGATTAGGGAGAGGCATAGGCTTGTACCACTCTGCTGAGCCGGTTTCTTCCAAGCATAAATTGTACGACAGCAACTAGGAGAAAAAACTGCTCTTACCTGAATGAAGTGAGTGACCACATGGACATAGGCCCCTGCAGCCGCCACAAACATACACAGGGCAAAACTGGCGTAGACCTTCTTCAGGTGCTGCTGTGTCGAGGGGGTTCTGGGAAAGAATGTGAGGAACAGCCATCACTCCGGGGCCAATCCAGTCTCATCTCTAAGCTAAGAATCATTTCCCTCTCCTCTCCTTCCCAGGGAATAAGTGAAAGTTACATTACATTTAAAAAAGGAATGTTTTGAACATAGGTTAACTAACAGAGAATATTAAATGCTGGGGAAGAGCCCAAACCCCACAATTATGAACAATCAGCACCGAAATTGGAGTAATTAAATGACTTTCCAGTGACCACACAGCAGTCCTTAGACTCTGGGTGCTTATCATACCCTCAGAACTCTAGCAACATCGATGTCACTCTATATACACAAAATTTAATAAACCAGGAAACGGAAAACCAGATACGAAGGAAAAGCAGTAAGAAACTGTAGCCAAGGTCAACACACTTACATATGGGAAAACTTCAAGAGCACGTCGAAGTTGATCTTCCGATCAAACAGGTTCATGATGCTGGAGTGTGTGGGGCGCGGCCTCCACACTGTAGGGTAACGAGTAACAAGAAGAAAGGTTATTTTAAAGGTACAAGTACAGACAAAATAATAACTTTCTTATAAAAAATACAAGTTTGGGAAAATGAAAGTATTTACAATCCCACTGTTCTAACACAACCATTTTTATTTTTATATATTTCCTTCTAGAATACACTTACAATCACAGTCAACCATTTCAAAGGGGACAGAAGAAATGACCCATCTTCCTCTCACCCAAGGTATTTCATTACTGGAATTTAATTTCTGTTCTTTCAGAAGGCAATTTGCACCTTTAAAAGACTTTTCTGCCCTGGCTGGTGTGGCTCAGTGGATTGAGTGCTGGCCTACAAACCAAAGAGTTGCTGGTTCGATTCCCAGTCAGGGCACAGGCCTGGATTGGGGACAGGTCCCCAGTAGGAGGTGAGCAAGAGGCAACCATACACGGATGTTTCTCTTCTCTCTTCTTCTCCCTCCCTTCCCCTCTGTCTAAAAATAAATAAATAAAATCTTTAAAAATAAAATAAAAGACCATTTTCTTGGAGAAATTCTCAATTAGCAATCTAGTTAAAGGAAACCAGTCACTGTTAGTGTAAGTAACCAGTTACTGTACCTTAGTGTAAGTACAAAGGTGTGCCCAGAAAGCTATTTTATGTCATTGTTTCAAGATGCTACAGAACTCCCTCAGCAAACACATAGAACTTCAAAGATTTTAAAAAAAAAGAAGAAAAACTATAAAGGTCTACATTACAACTTGAATTTTAAAAACATACGTGTACAAGCTTTCTACCAAATGCATTTTAGAACTGAACTACAAAGAGATACACAATTTTGAAAAGAGGAAGGTTCCTATCTTCATGAAAAGGAAAATTGTGCAGTTTCTTTTTAAACATAATTTCAGAACCTTTCCTACAAATGACTTGGTGTAGTACGAAGAATTCCTGTATACCCTTCACCAAGACTAAATTACTCTTTAATGTATTTGCTTTATCCTCTCTCTACATATAGCAATATATAGACTTGAAAATACATATATTTTTTGCCATGCAGATACAATACCCCTTACCTATAAATACTTTACTGTGTGTATCCTAAGAATGATTATCAAAATCAGGAAATTAACAATGATACAACTCTATCATCTGAGGTACAGACTTTACTCAGATCTTGCCAACTGTCCCAAAGGGCATTAAAAAAAAAATACTAAACTATACCCAGATCACATTACACATCAATACCATAAAGTCAGGCTCTTAAGTTTTGCTCCCTCCCCTCTCACATGCAATCCTAAACAAACATGCTCAACCTACAGAACTAAACATCTAATCAACAGCTTTCACCTTTGCTAAATATGAATCTTCCAGATTCCTGTTAGACACGTAAGGCCCAATCCTTTTCAAATTTACCAAAAAAGGGAGGGGGAGGAGGGGACTAAAACTACTCACACCCATTCTCATCAGCACTTAACCTAATACTCAGCAAAATTCATCTGGGCAAGCAAACCAATTTCCTGAGGGATCCTGGGCCAGTGGAAAGATGCCATTCTCAGAGTTCAAAATGTCACCACTTGTTTCCTGAGGCTCTCTCACAAATGAAACAATTAAAATGGCCAGCTTGCTTTCTCTGAGTTCCTCTTTCCTTTCCCACCATTCCCACTCACCTTAATTCTTTCGTTAGTTCTGTTCTTAAGAACAGATATGGTAAGAAGAGGCAGAACCTACTAAAGCTGATGCTCTCATCTCTAAGTCTCAGGGCCCCAGGCCCTCTTGACCTAGATGGTGCAATTATTGCAGGCTGTTGCGCTGCCAGCCACAGCTTTCCACACCCATGATGAGTACATCCCCCCGAGAGCACGCTTACAGGATGGCAGAATCCAGCACCTGGAAAGTGTCTTTGTTTAAGACTTCCATTAACACCCCTAATGACATCCCTAGACAGAACTTGCAACAGTACTGAAGCAACCTTTAGAGCCAAGTTTCTCTGAAGTATTCACAACAACCTGAAGTATCTCTTGCTTCCAATTTCAAGAGTTAAAAAAGGAGGGGGTGCGAGTAAATACTCAAATACCTAGGGGACTGTCAGTCAGAAAGGGGCAACACTCACTAACCAGAGGCCACCAAGCGGAAACTTAGGCGGGGAGAAGGCAGCAACTCCTCTGTCCCAGGTCACTCTTTCACATTCTCTAGGGGGTACTGACTGCGCCTTTCCGGGGGTCTTACCACTGCTGATGGAAAATCCATCAAAGGTTGTGAGGGAAAGGAGGGAGGTGTCAAATAGGAATTTCTCCATGATTTAATACTGGCTTGTAGTTTAAAAATATTAAAAAAAAAAGTTTTCCAACATTACTACCTATTTTAACATTTAAGTGAAAAATATAACTACTGCCCTGGCCAGGTAGCTCAGTTGGTTGGAGCGTCGTCCCAGTACGCCAAGGTGTGGACCCCATACAAGAACCAACCAATGAATGCATAAATAAGTGCAATGTTGTTTTCTCCCTCTAAAATCAGTCAATACATTAAAAAAAAATTAATGTAACTACCAAAATTTCTAGATGCAAAGATACACGATTTTAACAGCTTTAAGGGGGAGAAAAAAATGCAATGCAGTATACAGATTTAAGACGACATGATGTACACATCACATCTTTTGCGAAATGTTAAAGTATGAGGGGAAAAAGTTGGTCTTAGAATCAAGGAAACATGATAATTTGCTCTAGGTCTGTACCAAACAGATAAGAACTAAGGTGCAGATAAGTAATGAGTTAAAAAAAGTGTTCTTACTAAAAGTATTCTCAGTCTCAGGAAGAGTATTTAAAACCATTAGCCAAGTAGCTCAGCTGACATCCACAGGGGACCCCACAGTTAGTGAAAATCTTTGTTTAAAAAAAGCGTATGAAAATGGTAAAATACTAAAATTTTGTTTTGCATATTCTACCACAATTAAGAAAAAACATACATTACTTGTTGCTCAAAAGTTCTTTAATGCAGCAGCCCCAACACACATCGAAGCCCATCACAAAACTGACGCCAGCACTGGGCTGCCTTATCCTGAATCTGAATCTGTACAGAGGTCTAGAAGTTCTATATTTAACTAATTGTAAAACAGGGAGGTGGGATTATTCACACAGAACACAATGAGGACAGTGCCTTCTGGACTCCTGGGAAATTTGCCCGTATTGCATTTGTAAATGACAAGTACATGTTCAGGTGTTAACCATAGTCAAATTCCTTTAATTTGGTACAGAGCCTCATTTTAAGCCTTCATCCTTAGGAGAGCAGGAATCCCCAAAGTTGTCAGAAT
This sequence comes from Desmodus rotundus, assembly GCF_022682495.2. Taxonomy (NCBI): domain Eukaryota; kingdom Metazoa; phylum Chordata; class Mammalia; order Chiroptera; family Phyllostomidae; genus Desmodus; species Desmodus rotundus. The sequence continues at coordinate 154,065,552 of NC_071389.1, forward strand.
CTGTCAAAATCTGTCGTGCATATACTACTAAAGTGTTGGCCGTGTCACCATTCTGTGGTTCCCCAGGTCAGCCGCCTCCCCCAGAGCCACCCAAAGAAACCAAAACAAAGGATTTCTCCCTTCAAAACCCCTCCTACTTAACACAGCTTTAATCAAGAAATGAAACACAAATGGAAGACATATGTACAGGTAGCAAAAGTGTGCATTCACCAACCTAAATGCGACATCAACTGACGTGAAAACTAAAGCAAAGGTCTGTATTGCCTAGATGTCCCTCAGGGACGGAAAGTCAATGCTTTTCAGCCTTCCTCCGAAGAGACAATTCTGCTAAATACCAGACCCACCGGACTTGGTCTACTAAACCCTGAAGGAAGGGTATTCTTCAGATATAAAAGATAGGTCTTTCATTAATAATTCTACCCTACTGCCATTCTGAGCATTAACAACTATGTATGAGGAAACAGATATTCTTATCAATGAACATCTATGTCTAGGGCCTTCTTAAATCCATCGGTTTGTTCTAGGTATCTTCCTTACCCTTGCCCTAAAATGAAAAGATTGTTATGAAGGGCCAGGCCTTACATTAAAAACATTATCTGCAATCTTATTGCAACACCTATTAAGTACAGGGCTTATGAAACATGGTCAAAAGCTATGCAGAATGGCCCTGACCGATGTGGCTCAGTTTGTTGGGTGTTGTCCCGCAAAGTGAAAGGTCACAGTTCAATTTCCAGTCAGGGCACATGCCTAGGTTCTGGGCCTGGTACCCTGATCGGGGCACATAGGAGAGGCAACAGATGTTTCTCTCATATGGATGTTTCTCTCCTCTCCCTCCCTTTCCCTTTCTCTAAGAATAAATAAATAAAATCTTTTAAAAGCTTAAAAAGAAAGCTGTGCAAAACAGAAACAATCATGCATCTAAAAAAAATCCTTGCCTTTGAAAAAAGCCTGCTGACTGCTGGAGCCAGGAGAGCAGCTGCCTCAAGCGCATACAATTTAACATTAAACCAGCCCGCCAAAGAAACATCGCTCACACATCTAATTAAACATTTAGTTTGTGAACTGTGGTTCTTCATTCACATTGTAGTAATTTGACCATCTTGAATTCCGATCCCTCACATCTGGAAGGGACCAAATTGATACTTAGAAAAAAGAAATCCCAGGTGGGTTAAAAAAAAAAAAAAAAAAAAGGCAGCAGGACCATTTGTAATTTTTCAGTTCCTCCTATTGAATAGTTTTCAGAATCTGTATAGCCATGTCCTTAAGCATAGTAGTTAAAAGCATAGCCTGCTGCACTTGAATCTGACCATTACTTCCTTAGCTGTATGACATGCAAAAAATTTCTGGCACTTAGCCTCATTGTGCTTCAGTTACCTCATTTGTAAAAGAGTAAATATACAGGGTCCAGCAGAAGTAACACCTGCTTGAGTGTAGTTGGTAGGGTAATAACATGGGTGTAACAATTTATAGTTTTCATTTGAACATTTCACCTAAAATATCACATGGTATGCTTGAGTGTGTTATTGTTATGTTATGGAATTACCTGCTTATGATTTTGTAATAAAAAAAGGGATGTTATTTGTGCCAGACCCTGTATATTATCTACTTCACAGGGTTGAGGATTAAGTGAGATAACACAAAGTGCTTGGAATACTGGTTCATACCTAAGACTGACTCAGTCTGTTAACCATTACTGTTACTAAAGTAAATACAATGGAACCTCAGTTCTTGAAAGTTCATTCTGGAAAACTGTTCAAGAAATGACTTGTTTGAAAATCAAATCTCCTTTTTTAAAAAAAGAAGGTTTTCTTTTTTTATTTCTTAGAGAGGGGAAGGGAGGGCGAAAGAAAGAGAGAGAAACGTCAATTGTGGTCGCCTCTCGCACGCACACTACTGGGGACCTGGCCTGCAACCCAGGCACACGCCCTGACTAGGAATCGGCGTGTGCCCTTCTGTTCCGAGGCTGGTGCTCGGTCCACTGAGCCACACCAGCCAGGGCTGAATCTCCTTTGTTTTTTGTCACCTGAGAGACACATGACTGATCATACAGGTATCAGCAATAAAAGGGCTGTCAGTAGTTCTGTTAGACAACCAAGACATTTTTTCCACGAATAACTTGGTCGAGGACCAAAATGTTCGAGAACTGAAATGTACTCATTACTCTCAAGTCCTCGGTGTATGCTTAAACCTTTTAAAAGTCTAGTTTTAGAAGACATTTATCGCAGGCCTAATTTATATATGCCCTGTAAATTACTCTAAAAAATATTATTCAACCATTAACTCACAGCTAGCTATATATCCTGAAGGCTTAATATTTACCCAAATGAAAAATTAAATTAAATGGGGGGGGGGGAGAAGAGTCTAAGAAAGTTATCAACTGGAATTTAAAGAAACTTGATAAATCTTATCACTGGTTAAAATGACTTTTCTTTAAATGACATGCCTCTCTTCTGGGACATTTATACTTTACTTCCTGTCCCACATGGTCACAGGCATTTAGAGACAGCCTAATAACTAAGTCATAATCTGATGTGATAGAAATTTTGATGAAGTAAATGGTCATTAGTTTGATGCTTTGACCATTTAAAGTTGGTCTATTCAGCCCCAGCTGGTGTGGTTTAGTGGATTGCGAGACGGCCTGAGAACCAAAGCATCTCTGGTACGATTCCTAGTCAGGGCACATGCCTGGGTTTCAGGCCAGGTCCCCAGTAGGGGGTGCACAAGAGGCAACCACACATTGATGTTTCTCTCCCTCTCTTTCTCCTACCCTTCCCCTCTTTCTAAAAATAAATAAATAAAATCCAGTCTATTTGCTTTAAGAAGTTCCACTTTAGCCCTGGCTAGTGTGGCTCAGTGGATTGAATGAGGGCCTGTGAACTAAAGAGTTGCTGGTTTGGTTCCCAGTCAGGGTACATGCCTGGGTTGCGAGCCAGGTCCTCAGTGGGGGGCACTCAAGAGGCAATCACACATAGATGTTTCTCTCCCTCTCTTTCTCCTTCTCTCCGCCCCCCCCTCTAAAAATAAATAATCTTTAAGAAAAAAGAAAAAGAAATTCCACTTTAACTAGGACTGGACTTTCATTGCTCTAGATCTTAACCATACATGTCTCAGTTGCCTGCCCTCCCTTAATTTGGGCCAAAATCCCCGGATTAGTTAACACTGAATCCTGTCTCTCTAGAAAACTGCCTCAGAACCATACCAGTACCTGGAGATGAAATGCCAACTGCCTTCAATATATTATTTTTTGGTACCAAACTTTGATACTACTAAATCTCCCTCTCTATGACAACTGTTGACAGACACTGAATCATAAGAAGGCCCCGATGTCCTAAATACAGAATCATCTTCCAATATAAACTAGTAATCCCTCCCCAGTTAACACCATATTTAGCCCAAATGAAAGCAGGCATAGATTAGGACAAACTGCACATCCACACAATCCCTATCCCTGAAGCTCTTTTTTCAATTGTTAGATTCCAGTTAATTGTAACAAAACTTCTCTCACACATTTGGCTTTAAGCTCAATCAGAGCAGGGCTTGCATATGAATCAGCCTGCAAGCCCCCGCACTTAAAGGCACAACCAAGAGTCTCCAGAGCAAATATAGATCCCATTCTCTATCTGATCAAGAATGCTGTAACTTCAGGGGGCAGGGGGTATAAGGGTACTAAATGGTAAAGGAAAAAATATATATAACAACAACAACAAAAACATTATAACCTCAAACCAACATTCCCCAGCTGGCTGACCTGCCTTGAGCGGTCACTTAAGTGTCCCTAACAGCCAACCTCTACAGTCCTCTCCCTGGTTTGAATAATGTCTTTGGAAAACAAAAATGTACATAAAAACTATTCCATGAAATCTGATGAGAAACCCTGGGGGAACAACACCCAACTGCATGGAAGACATTTCTACCAGCTTCTACAACCAAGTCAAAGTAGCAAAGGGTAATTTAGAAGATTGAGCATCAAGGGAATATTCAGTGTCTTCCCAGGAGAGATTAATACTCTTGTGGTAGTTTATGAAATGAAGTGAAACTCTTCAGGCCAGCAATAGGATCTCCTATAAGACCACTGACTACATTTACGTAAAATTCTACAACTTTCAAAGTGTTTTTATACGTTATCCCCTTTGATCTTCACACCAATAGATGAGGGAAGCGTAAGAATGTTTAGTCCCACTTTAAAGATGAAAAACAGAAAGTTCAGAAAGGCAGGGTAGTAGTGGCACAGGCAGTGGATTTAGTCACAAGTCCTGCTATTTTCGAACACGTAACTTTGGGAAAATCATTTTACCTATGGTCCTCTCGGCCTCCTCACCTGGAAGATCAGGATAACTAATTCCTGCTCTACCAAGCTTACTGAATGCCAGTAAGAAAATCTGTGTGAAATCATTCTAAAGTGAAAAATGGACATTAGTATCGACTAGCCCAACATGAGAAGACAGAAGTATGTAAACAGCAGAGCCAGAACCAGGTTAGGAGTCTTCTGACCCCTTCAGTGTGGTACCCTTTCTATTCCTATACCCTACAGTAGAAAAGCGAGTTTTCATTACGGCAGTTCCAGCCATAGATCAAGGGGAATCTTTGTTTGAACTAACATATGCTGATTCCTATTACACTTTCTGTATTTATTAGCATTTCTACAATAAGCATGAACTGTATCCAAAAAAGGAAAAACTACAGAAATGCTGGCTATATGGCTTAATTTTATCTTTCCTATTATTTAGGAGCAAGGGTTCAGTCAGATCAATAGTAGAGAAGGAAAGAAAGAGGGTACTAAGCCATGTTTCCACAACAAGATGAATAATTTAAGAAGGAAACTCTGAATCTAAATTACGAATTGCATTTCTCAAGAATTCAGCTATTCTGTCCCGCTGACGGAAAATTGCAGAACCTCAACATCATCACAGTAATATTCAACAGAGGAATAAGAAAACATCAAAGAGAGTAAATCTAGTTATTACAGAAATAAGTGTGTTCGCAGAAGCCATAATAAATGTGGTTGCGCGACTAGAAAAACCTGTCTTGAACTGAATTCTTAAACTGAATTCTAAACTCTACCAAAAGATAAAATAGAAATAAATAAGTAACTAGAAAAGCCTATTCTCCATTAACCTTTAACCTTAAAAAATCTTTGTGTTTCAGGCACAGTCATCTCTTCTATTGGGTTACACGCTCATAAGTTAACTATTGTTAAAACAGAGTCTCAAGTTCAGAGAGGTTTTTGTCCTTGTTTGGGATGGGCAACGCAACCCGGGCTGGCACGGGGTAGCAACTCCACACTTAATAAACAAAAATACCACAATCTAATTATCACAGCTCCAGCAATCAGGTTCCAGAAAAAACCGCCCACCGCCGCCACCTTTCCCAATCGGACTTTGAGAAAGTCGCCCACAAGGATCAGGACTAAATAAAACCAAGCCACCTCACCTGTCGGAAGGTAACCTATCAGACTAGAGCGAAGCTGCCCTGTAGGGCTGGATAGCCAAGCCAAGCCCCGTCTCTCCACCACCTCCCGCTTCTGCTGTTGGCTTACACATAACTAAGGAGCCTCGCGTGTCACACGAGTGTGACATCACCCGCCCCGCCGTGACAGGGCAGCCTGCCTGACCAGGCCCTTCTCGAGACCCGGCCTCAGCCGTTCACCCAGAGGTCCCGCGGAGGAGCAGTGATCGGTCGGGTCGGGCAGGGGTGGCCACAAACCTCGGAGGTTTCGCTTTCATTCCCCTCGGAAGGAAGGGGTGGGGGACGTGCCCTAAATTCCAGATGGGCCAAGGCCAAGGAGCTCCTGCGTCTATTCTCGGCGGAGCAAGAGGGACGCAGACTGGGAGTAAGGGGGAAAAGGAGGCTAAAAAGGGTCTTCGCTAGCGCTCCCGCGAAAATTGGGCGCCGGGACTCCCCCTAAAACCTGGCTGACTTGCTCCCACCCCCTCCCCCTGCTGCTGTATAGCTGCGCATGCGCGGAATCAGTTCCTCGTTTCCCCTCCCCGCCCAGCCCTCCGGAGTCCAGTCGCAGAGGGGCTTTTCCCACGGGGTCTAGTCAGTCCAGAAACGGAGACTACTCCCATCCTCGTTCATACAATAAGTACTAACCCCCTTTCGTTCTCCACTGCCGGCTTACGCAATCCTAGTTTCACACGTACCTTCTTACCCGCCTCTCCGGAGCTACGAAGCTCTTTAAACACCGGATATGCTTCTGACTCTCCCCAGGTCCGCTCCCGACTCTTTATCCTGAGTCCGCCCCC